>NW_007258462.1:214533-221405 GCF_000164805.1 Carlito syrichta | reverse complement strand
AAAGAACAGTCGCTTCCTTATTAATTTGTAAATGGACATAAAAACTTTACTTTTTTTGACCTTATAAGCAAGGAATATTTGTAACTTTGCTATATACTTACCTTTTTTGTTTTGTTTTGTTTTGTTTTTGAGTTGGAGTCTCACTCTGTCGCCCAGACTGCACCGCAGCCTCAACCTGCTGGGCTCCGGCTATCCTTCCGCCTCAGTCTTCCAAGTAGCTGGAACTACAGGCGCACGCTACCACGCCCGGCTAATTTTTTGAATTATTGTAGAGATGAGGTCTCTCCAAGTTGCCCAGGCGGATCTCAAACCGACAGGCTCAGACAATCCACTCACATCAGCCTCCCAAGGCGTGGGATTACAGGCTGAGCCACCGAGCCCGGCTTATACTTCTCTTTAATACTATCTTAATGAATAGGATTATTATAAAATTAAAATTATTAATTTAAATGAGACCACAGACTTTTAAAAGTCTCAAGTAATTGGCAAAAAAATACAAACGTAATAGTGGAATAAATGAATTATAATTCTTTAATTATAGATAGATATCTCTCTATTTTTTTTTTTGTTTTTGAGTTGGAGTTCACCAGCCTGGTCTCGAACCCATGGGATCAGGCAGTCTTCTCACTTTTCCTAAAGTGCTGGGATTATAGACATGAGCCACTGCTCCTGGCCATCTTCTCTCTTAGAGAAGTCAAGCAGGCAACTCTCTGGGGCCAAATTCCAGTTACTAAATATATGGAGGAAGAAACCATGTTATGGTGAAAGAGGAAAAGAGCAGAATCAGTAGACCAGATTTTGTTTATCAATTTTTTTATTTTTTAAAGCAGACATAGACATTATTTATTATTATGTTTTTAACTTTCAATTTTTTTATTTTAAAGATGTGGGGTACAATTCAGGGCTAGGAATACAGATCAGATTTTATTTTTATAACTATGTTTTGTAATCAGGCATATCACTTTTCTATAAACTTTCTGTTCTTTAAAGAGTGAAATGCTTATACCTTTTCTGTACCTCTTGTAGGGTAGTTATTGATCAAATGAGATATTATCTGTCAAAGTATACAAATATAAAGCAATACTATAGTATAAGAATCTTAATTCAGCTGGGCTTGGTGGCTCAGCCTGTAATCCTGCACTTTGGGAGGCTGAGGTGAGTGAATTGCCTGAGCCTGCGGGTTCGAGTCCCGCCTGGGCAACTTGGCAAGACCTCATCTCTACAATAAATCAAAGAAATGAGCTGCTGGGTATGGTAGCGCATGCCTGTAGTTCCCAACTACTTGGAAGGCTGAGGTGGAAGGATCACCGGAGCCCAGCAGGTCAAGGTTGTGGTGGCCGGGAGCGGCCACTGCACTCCAGTCTGGGCAACAGAGTGAGACTCCAACTAAAAAAAAAGATTCCTAATTCATACCTAACGCATCTTGCTGTCCATGTCTGTTGTCTGGTTAGTGGAATGTTTTTTATATATATAGTATTTTATATGAGAACCTACTGTATACAGAGAGTAGGAAGAGAAGAACTTTAGTCAGGGTTTACTGATATTAGCCATTACTTAAGCTTTATAATGATTAGGTGGTATAATTAGAAAAAAGTGGCTATTTTTGAAACTTTTTTTTTTTTTTTGAGTGAGAGTCTCATTCTGTCGCCCAGGCTGGAATGCAGTGGCATGCTCATGGCCACCCCAGCGTCAACCTGTTGGGCTCAGGCGAGCCTTCTGCCTCAGCCTTGCAAGTAGCCAGAACTACAGATGTGCACTACCATGACCTGATAATTTTTTGATGTATTGTAGAGATGAAATCTCACCAAGTTGCCCTGGCTGGTGTCGAACGTCTGGGCTGAGGCAATCCTCTCACCTCTGCCTCTCAAAGTACTGGGATTACAAGCTTGAGCCACTGTGCTCGATGAAACTTATTTTCACATGGCAAATTCTGATGTTGATGTTTCTTAAAAAGAAACACTTGTATAAAGTAAAAAATGTACATAGTCATGATTCTTATATACACAGCATTTTTTCCCTTAGGCCAGATTTTGTGAACTTAGAAAGTTAAATTTCTTTAGTACCAGAAAATTTCACATTTATGGTTGACAAATTATATGTGTGTTGCAGCCATTCTGTAGTCTTATTCAGATCCATGGACATAACAGGGCTCGACAGAGAGATAAGCTTGGGCATATTCTTGAAGAATTTGCTACCTTGCAGGATGAGGTAAGAGCCATGTTCCCTTCCTTTCTGAAATTAAACAGTTTGCACACTTTGGCCAGATTTTTAAAAACAATTCTTAGGAACAGTATTTTGACTATTTAGTTTTTCAACGTGACGTTTTGAATTTTCATTTAAAATGTTACAGTTTCATATACCAAAAAAGAGTTTATAAAAAGAAACAGAACCATAATCCAAACTGATAAAAATCTTGAATTATTTCTTTGATACTCAGGATAAATTATGAAATGCATATAAAAGCATAGTTTTATAGGAAGCTCATATTATGATAAAAATGTATTGATTTTAAAGTTAATTTGTGAACAGCAGCAGTATTAATTGATAATGTAACTAAAGACCTGAAATCAGTTATTTGTATTTTTGTCCTTTAAAATGGATGTGTTTTTAGTTTAAAGTGTGTTCAAGTAAATTGTAAATGTTAGCCATTGTGAAATGACGTTTCATTTTAATAGGCAGAAAAAGTGGATGCAGCGCTTCACACTATGCTGTTGAAACAGGAACCCCAAAGGCAACATTTGGCCTGTTTGGGTACCTGGGTCCTTTACCATAACCTTCGAATTATGATACAGTACCTTCTAAGTGGCTTTGAATTGGAACTCTACAGCATGCATGAATACTACTACATATATTGGTAAGAGAGCAATTTCAGTTAAAATTGTTGGTGGGTAGGATGGATAAGATCTGAGAGAGTTTCTAAGAAATAGAGATGAATTCAGGATACTTTTTCATTTAGTATACTTTAGTTGTGAGATAGAAAAATATTTGTTGAAAATTAGAGCTAGATCATCATCATTTTAAATGCCATAATATTATACAAAATATTTTTCTGAATATTTATGTAACAATTACTAATAAAAAGGGACTCCAAAGTAAATGGATTAATTGAAGATCTTTTATTTGCTCCTTTGGAGAAAAATTAATACATTTTGCCCTGACTTCTGTGGCACTAGGTACTAGCAATGGGTGTACTTGACAGAGTTAACGTTCAAGTTGGAGCCAGATCTTCCTTCTCCTGAGATGAAGTCATGACCAAGATGATTTTTGGGAGCATAATTGTTTCAAACTATGGCCCTGAGGATTTGCCTCAGGAGTCTTGGAGTTGATAAAAGATGATCTTTAGTAGAGTAGTTCTTTCTTTTCACTTGAGGATGATGAGCTAAAGAAACCTAGTAAGAGAATGTTTGAGAATATTTTAGGCATGGAAATGCTGTCATAGAAAAAAATAAATCAAGAAAATTGAGTATTAGTGAATTCAGTTATTTTGAATCTTCTTTTTAGTCTGGCAAAATTGATGTTAATATTAAGCTAATAACCTACGTTACCTATCAAAAACACCTAAGTTTTTATATTAGACTTTCATTTGTTTGCCTTTTCAGCTCATCATTAGATTTACTTAGTATTTAAAATACTGTATATTCTCTGAAGTCTGGGAGGGAAAGCAGTTCTCTTCTACGCTGTGGGCATGGTTTTGTTATGAGTAGTGAGGGCTCTTAACAGCTAACTTCTGGCTATGAAAATTGAATTTGAGCATTAACCATGGTCTTAAGAGAATAATTTTATTCTGTTCGCCAACATTTATATAGATAATACCTAGTATCCCTTTCCGACAAGTGTTTATACTTTGGATACATTTTGTTATTAATTCAGACTCTTATGTTTTGTTTTTTATTTTTCAGGGGTTTTTTTGGTGTTTGTCATTGTTGTTGTTGTTGCTGTTGTTGTTTTGAGGCAGGGTTTACTGTGTTACCCAGTTAGGTTTCAAACTCCTGGTTCAAGCAGTCTTCCCACCTCAGCCTCCTGTGTAGCTGGGACACTTGGCTACTAATGTTCATTTTTCTTTTTCTTTTTTTTAAATTAAAATAGAAACAAGGTCTCTCTATGTTTCCCAAGCTGATCTCAAACTCTTGGGCTCAAACTGTTGTCCTACCTTGGTTTTCCATAGTGCTGGGATTACAGATATGAGCCATCGCACCTGGCCTTTCTGTTCATTTTGTAGGGAGACATGCTTACGTTTTTTTTTTTTTTCCGCTTGCTTTCTCAGATCAATATATAATTCTTATATGTTTTTTTGCAAAAAGAATTGGGATCTCACCTGAGTAAATGAATAATACTCAGATTAAAAACTCCATACAAATTTTTATACATAATCAGATTTCATTTATTTTCTTGTTTACCAGAATAAATTTTACTTCGCCTATAAATATCCTTGGGGCCTTCATATTGGTTTTAAACTGCTTTTTGGATTCAAAAACTATAGACTGGGCTCCTACATTTTTCTAAGATAATCCTTTGTTGTAGTTGTTCGTGACTATGACTCCTAAGGCATAATGAGCCCTTTTAAAATCAGCAAAAAACAGAGATTCTTAAATGTGATGTGTATTATAATCACTTGGAAAGTGCATTCATACACACATTTCTGGTCTTAGTTCCTAGAAATCCTGGCCTAGGTCTATGGTAGGACCCAGTAATTTGCTTTTCTAACTAGTTCCCAGGTGAACTGCTGCTGGTCCAGAACTGACTATTTGAGAGCCACTGGAATAGAGTCTCAGCACTCTGATTCCTTAGATATCATGGTGTGTAAATTTTGACAAAAGCTTATTGAGGTACCTGATATTTGAAAACAAAAGCCTGCTTCCTGTCAGCTGTCCCCTTTATTCATCTGTCCTTAGAGTAGAAAATCAGAAGGTAGAAGGCACCATCAGTTCCCTATAGAAATCTTTAATTGAAGATATAGGTTAGGCTATAGACCCTCACATTTTGTAGTATGGTGGGGAAATAAAATTCAGTTGTATACTATAAAGAGATACTATAATAAATGCTTTTCTTAAATTCAGTGCCAGTTAGTGTCTCTATTTATGAAAGTATATGCTTTCTTATTTACTATTGATCATGTTACAAAGTGTATATATTCATATCCTAGATTTGAATCACTTTTCTAGCTTATCAGAATGTACTGTTAGTTTAAAGTTCTAGAAAATTAGTGTGTAGCAGAGTGTTCTGTTTCACATTTCATTTATTGAATAAACTCAAGTATATTGTAATATTCTCAATATTTTAAGAATGGTTTTATATTATGCCAGTTTTTCAAACCTTTCTCTGAATTTATTTGCTTCTGTTATTAACAAAGAAAATATTTACTTAATAGACTGTGGTGAAATGTGTCCTGATATAGTAGAAACAATTGAATAGGCATTCATTTGATTTATATTTATAATTATCAAGAAGTCTTTTTTAAAGTTATAACATGTAGAAGGGGAGAGTTAATCCTTATAATGCTTAATTTTTGTAAGATCTATTATCTAATCAGTTTATCTGTTATTTATTTATCTATTTATTTATTTTGAGGCAGGATCTTGCTTTGTTGCCCAGGCGGGAGTGCAGTAGCTTGGTCATGATTCACTGCAACCTCCAGCTCATAGGCCCAAGTGATCCTCCTGTGCTAGCCTCCCAAGTAGCTTAGGATTATGGATGTGTACCACTACACCTGGCTAATTTTTTATTTCATTTGAATTTTTCAGAGACAGGGTCTTGCTATATTGCCAGACTGTCTTGAACTCCTGGCCTCAAGCAGTCCTCCCACTTCAGCCTTCCAAAGTTCTAGGAACACAGGCATGAGCCACCACACCTGGTCCAATGATCTGTTTTTAAAACTTAAAGCATTATTACAAATATCTTTTATTACTAATACATGTGTTGATAAAGCTATCTTATTTAGACATCTACCATCAACTAACATTTTGTGTCCTTTAAGGTATCTCTCTGAATTCCTTTACGCATGGTTGATGTCAACATTGAGTCGGGCTGATGGCTCTCAGATGGCAGAGGAAAGGATAATGGAAGAGCAGCAGAAAGGCCGTAGTAGTAAGAAAACAAAGAAAAAAAAGAAAGGTGCTGTGTATTATTTTTAAACCTAAGAAATAAAGAACATCAGAGTATACTTTAGTTTCTGCAGATAAATAGATGCAGTGGTACTCGAGAGTTGGTTGTTATATTTTAGTTCTCATTCATCTCTTCAGAAATTATGAGGTAGGGACTGAGTCCCAAGATGAGTGAGAGAAGTCTTTTTGGTTTCTTTCCTTGCTTTTCTTTTGCTGCTTTGCTATTTCATGTATCAGAGGATCTTTGATCAAGAAGTAGTGAAAGCAAGATAGGCAGCAGGAGACCTCCGACTGTTTGACAGCGCCTTACAGCTCTGGAGCGAAGTAGCTCTGGAGCTGTGCTGTGACAGTGGTGCAAAAAGGGAATCACAGAACACCTTGAGGCATCATCCAAGAACCATGAGGAAAGAGAATTGTTTCAAAGAGACTTTCCTATCGATCATGTGGGGAGGGCTATAGCTATTGCTGCAATCATTATAAAACACTGCTTTATGTTTCTTTACAATTTAAGCAGTTTGTGTGGGTCGTTAAATGACTATTCATGGGTTTCCTATATAAGAGCTTTAGTCTCTAGGATGGCGTATTAGAGGTTAAAATTACTTTGTACTACAATTTTACAGTGTTTGCTATTTTGGGGACATGATTATTTAGCTCTTTAATTGTATTTTTTTATTTGTAGATTTTTGTCCATAAATAAAATTTGGCCTGTGGAACAAACTGAGGTTTTAATTGAGTAAACAAGCGGGAAGAATTTTTTTTTTTTTTTTTTTG
>NW_007258462.1:209540-214513 GCF_000164805.1 Carlito syrichta | reverse complement strand
CAGCCTCGACTGCTGGGCTCCGGCAATCTTTCTGCTCAGCTTCCAAGTAGCCGGAATTACAGGCATGTGTTACCACGCCCGGCTGATTTTTTGATTTATTGTAGAGATGAGGTCTCGCCACCCAGGTGGGTCTGTAACCCACGGGCTCAGGCAATCCACTCACCTCAGCCTCCCGAAGGCGCGGGATTACAGGCTGAGCCACCGAACCTGGCATTTTTTTAAGAATTAAATTAGATTTTCTCTTGTAATACTGATGGAGAGGGGAAAGAATGTGGAAATTTTCTTTCTAATTACAGTTCGCCCATTGAGCCGAGAGATCACAATGAGCCAGGCATATCAGAACATGTGTGCAGGAATGTTTAAAGTAAGTCGTTGAAAATAAAGTTCTTGGTTTTTTTTAACTATATTGCTTTCATATAGTTTATTTAAAATGAGATCTTTTCTGTGATTCTTTCCAGGTTCTAATTTTACTTTTTATTTTGTACCTGCTTGAAGATTACCGTTTTTCAAGTCTAGTTGTTTTTATTAATTTGTTCAACGAACATTTGGACTCTTGCTGTGTGTCATATACTTTGTACTGAATACATTGCAAGATACCAATTCTCATGAGATATGGTCCTCAATTCAAGTGCCTGGTTAATGGCGGGTCAGTTGACATATGTGTGATAGGTAGTAAGAAAAGGAAGAGAATCCTTCTGATTGGTGATCAGGAAAGGCTTCATAGAAGAGATGGAGTTTGGAATTTTATTAGGAGTATATCAGGAAGGGGATGGGCTCCACAGTGAATGGCTTGAGCGAAAGCAGGCCTTGTCAGGAGATATTGGGTACTAACTCTTAAGTTGTACTTAGCAAAAAAATGAAATGATTGAGGCAACTTATGTTAAAATGCATAAAGTAGAACATGGATTTTTGTTTGAAAAACAGGACCTATGGTTATAAATATTATATGCTCCTTATTTCTTCAGAAGCTTTTACTGTTTCAAATAGCTGTTCTTTGTTTTCTCTTCTGCATTGATATAAAGGTGATCATTTTTCACATTGATTTTATTTTTTTTCCTCACTCCCTTTTTCCTTTAGACCATGGTAGCATTTGACATGGATGGCAAAGTACGCAAACCCAAGTTCGAACTTGATAGTGAGCAAGTTCGGTATGAGCACAGGTTTGCTCCATTCAACAGTGTGATGACCCCACCACCGGTACACTACCTGCAGTTCAAGGTGAAGCTGCTCAGTGAAATCGTTGTGAGATCTTTAGTCTTACAGATGTGCATTTTCTTCCTGGCCAACTTGTTAAAATGTTAAAATACTTATTGGGCCAGTGGGACAGGTGATAAGAATAGCTTTTTTTTTTTTTTTTTGAATCGGAGTCTCACTTTGTTGCCCAAGCTGGAGTGCAGTGGCATGTTCACGACCACCACAGCCTCGACCTGCTGGGCTCAGGTGAGCCTTTTGCTTCAGCCTTCCAAGTAGCTTGAACCACATGCATGTACCACCATGCCTGGCTATTTTTTAAAAATTTATTTTAGAAACAAGGTCTTGCCAAGTTGCCCAGGCTGGTCTTGAACCCTTGGGCTCAGGCAGTCCTCTCGTTTCCACCTCTCAGAGTGCTGGGATTACAGGCATGAGCAGTTTTAAATAGTATAAAACTTATTTGACTTTGTTGGAAGTACTCAACACATTAACAGTTATTTAAGTTAAAGTAGTATGTGAAGGTTGAAAATGGAATACTACATAGGAAAAAACAGATGTGCTGAGTGTTTGCTTCAGTGTCTGCACATGAATAGTCAATGTAGAATGCTTTAAAATTTTAAAAAATATCTTAGAGAGTTTTTCTTTTTTATTTTATTTTAAAGATGTGGGGTACAATACAGGGTTAGGTATACAAATGTTCATTATGCAGGTACCCTTGTTGATGAGGTGTGCACCTCCCTCCCTGGCAGTTTCCCTCAACTGCCAGTCCCACCCCCCAGCAATTTCCTGCTACTGCCAGTCCCTTTAATTAATTAATTAATTAATTTTTAAAATGTTATGTTTTTTTTTTATTTTAAAGATGAGGGAGAGTTTTTCTTATTAAGCATGTTTTGGATAATAATTTCCCTTCTTTTTAGGAAATGTCTGACCTCAATAAATATAGCCCTCCTCCTCAGTCTCCGGAACTGTATGTGGCAGCTAGTAAGCACTTTCAGCAGGCAAAAATGATATTGGAAAATATCCCAAACCCAGATCATGAGGTGAGACTGGATTCACAGTAACCCGGGGGAATGCTAGGCAGGAAAACACATCTCTTACAACTAGATGAAAGCTAGTTATAAAAGTGGAGCTTGTCATGTTTCTGCCCAGAATTTCAAGTATCTTTGCCAACCTAACCTTGTCAGACTTAAAATTACTTTAAGAAAGAAGTGATAAGCCGGGGTTGGTGGCTCAGCCTGTAATCCCGTGCCTTGGGAGGCTGAGGTGAGTGGATTGCCTGAGCCCGCGGGTTCGAGACCCACCTGGGCAACTTGGCGAGAATTCATCTCTACAATCAATCAAAAAATCAGCCAGGCGTGGTTGCATGTGCCTGTAATTCCGGCTGCTCGGAAGGCTGAGGTGGAAGGATCGCCGGAGCCCAGCAGGTTGAGGCTGCGGTGGCCAGGAGTGGCCACTGCACTCCAGTCTGGGCAACAGAGTGAGACTCCCAACTCAAAAAAAAAAAAAGAAAAGAAAAAGAAAGAAGTGATATAAATACCTGCTTGGTGTAAATTTAGAAATCAATGCAAAGAGAAATTAAGACTTGGAATCATAAAGTGAAAAGTACAGAATTACAATCTATAGTTCAGTATGCTAGCATTAACAATTTTCTATTTTAATCTATAGTTTACTGTATTAAAATAGAAACATATAAGTGTTAAACATAAAAAATGACCTGGCTAATTATCACAGGAACAACCATATTTCACTTGACCACTTAAAGATTACTGCTTTTTTTTTTTTTTTTTTTTTTTTTGAGTTGGAGTCTCACTCTGTCACCCAGACTGGAGTGCAGTGGCTGCTCCCGGCCACCGCAGCCTCCACCTGCTGGGCTCCGGCAATCCTTCCACCTCAGCCTTCCAAGTAGCCGGAATTACAGGCATGTGCTACTACGCTCGGCTGATTTTTTTTTGATTTATTGTAGAGATGAGGTCTTGCTGCCCAGGCGGGTCTCGAACCCGCGGGCTCAGGCAATCCACTCACCTCAGCCTCCCAAAGGCGCAGGATTACAGGCTGAGCCACCGAGCCCGGCTAAGATTACTGCTTTTAAAAAAATAATAAATAAATACTGTTTCATACTTTTGGTATTTTAGTAATTTGCTGTATCCTTAATTTTCTATAAGTAAAAGTTACTGTAAAACATATACACTGTTTTGAGGAGTTTATCTTAGTGTACCTTCCATGGATGGTTAGTGTGGCATTATCTAAAAAATTACAGATACTTAAATCCAGGAATTCTGTTTCTTGGGAATTGTCTTATAGATACATGTGCACATATAGGAAATGAAGTATGTGGTGAATAAATTGTGTTTATTGCAGCAGGATTTCTTTTTTTTTTTTTTGATAATCAATATTTTTTTATTATGATGTTGTGGGATATAGTTAAGGGTTAGGTATACAAATACGTTTCATTCAGCCACCCTACTGATTAGAGGTGCTTCCCCATCCCCATAGAGATATTTGCCCATTAATCCCATCTCCCTCCCCCCCCATAGTTTCCCACTACTGTCAGTCATTTTCTTATAGTATTAGATTGGATGTTCAAGGTCCATTATATGAGTGAAAACATGTGATACTCGACCTTTGTTTTTGTGAGAGTTCACTCAGTATTATAGACTCTACTTCCATCCAGGTTGCTGCAAAATTCATTTTTTTAAAAAAAGTACTTATTTATTTTTTATTATGAAGTTGTGGGGTACAGGCTCCAAAATTCATAATCTTGTTCTTTTTTATGGCTGCATAGTATTCCATCGTGTATATGTACCACATTTTTTTAATCCAATCTTCTTTTGATGGGCAGCATGGTTGCTTCCAGGTTCTTGCTATTGTGAACAATGCTGTGATAAACATACGTGTGCAGGTGTCTTTTTTGTAGAGTGATTTGTATTCTTTCGGATATATTCCCATTAGGGGGATTGCGGGGTCATATGGGAGGTTGATATTTTGAGCTTTTAGGAATCACCACACTGTTTTCCACAGAGGTTGCACTAGTTAACACTCTCACCAACAGTGTAGAAGTGTTCCCTTTTCTCCACACCCTCTCCAGCAGCTGTTATTTTTTGAGTTGTTGATAATTGCCATTCTGACTGGAGTTAGGTGGTATCTCCGTGTGGTTTTGATTTGCATCTCCCTGATGATTAGTGAAGTTGAACATTTCTTCATATGTCTGTTGGCTGCTTGGATGTCTTCCTTTTTGAAGTGTCTGTTCATGTCTTTTGCCCATTTTATAATGGAATTGTTTGTTTTTTTCTTTTCAGCACGTTTGAGTTCCTTGTAGATCAAAGATGTTAAGCCTTTGTCTGACCTGGTGTTGGCAAATATTTTTTCCCAGTCTGTAGGCTGTCTCCCTGCTCTCTTGATGGTTTCTTTGGCTTTGCAGAAGCTTGTCAGTTTAATAAGGTCCCACTTGTCTATCCTCTCTCTTTATGACCTGTGGATTTTGGGTTTTGTTCAGGAATTGGAGGCCAGTTCCGATTTCCATGAGGGTATGTCCTTCATTTTCTAAGGTTCTTATGGTTTGAGGTTTTACATTTAGGTCTCTGATCCATTTGGAGTTAACCTTTGTGCATGGGGATAGGCAGGGGTCCTGTTTCAATCTTCTGCATGTGGTCAGCCAGTTTTCCCAGCACCATTTACTGAATAGGTTCTCTTCTCCCCAGTGGTAGGTGGTGGAGGCTTTGTCGAAGATGAGTTGGTTGAGAAATTGAAATTTATCTTCTGGAATCTCCATTCTATTCCATTGA
>NW_007258462.1:204504-209520 GCF_000164805.1 Carlito syrichta | reverse complement strand
GAGGCTTTGTTGAAGATGAGTTTGTTGAGGAATTGAGGTTTTGCTTCTGGAATCTCAATTCTATTCCATTGATCTATATGCCTATTCCTATACCAATACCAAACTGTTTTGATGATTGTAGCTTTATAGTAGAGTTTGAAGTCTGGTAATGTGATACCCCCTGCTTTGTTTTTTTTTTTTTTTTTGCTGAGAATTTTCTGGCTATTCTTGGACGTTTGTGTTTCCATATGAATTCCTGTGTTGTTTTGCAGCAGGATTTCTAATCGCAAAAAAAAAATGAAGGAAGTAGGGGGACTGATAAATTAGTACTCCATTCATATAGTGGAGTACTAAAGAGGATGAAGAAGATCTTTATATTCTGTAATAGAATGTTCTTTAAGAATTTAAGAAATTTAAAAAGCAAAGTACAAAATAGTGTGCATAGTATGGTATAGCTCCCATCAGAAGGAGGCAAGGAAGACTATGTATATGTTTGTGAGTATAAAATATTTCTGGAAAGATACACCAGAATCGATCATTGTGTTTGCTTCTTTGGGGAAGAGCAAATACCTGGAAGAGGGATAGAAGAGAGACTTAAAAAAAAAAAAAGTCATATATGCCAAAAAGAAAATACAAAAGGGAGCAGTGTAAAAATTTGAAGAGGTACCTATAATAGATGACATATTTTATTTAGTGGAAACTTCATTTATACAACAAAGATTCATTGATCACCTACTGTGTCCCCAGCAGAAAAGAAATAGACTGAAATCCCAGCAAGGGATTTTATACTGGGTTACAGGCAGTAAATAGACATGTCAACTATGTAGTCTGGAGAAAAATCAAGCTGAAAATGGGGATGGGAAATACTGCAGAAGGTAAGGAGGTAATAAGGGGTCGAACATTTTTTATGAAGTGGCTTCTGACCAGTTTTGGACATGCTAAGTCTGAGTTGCCTATTAGCCATCTAAATGGAGCTGTCACCAAGGCAGGTGGATGTCTGATCTGGAGTTGAGAAGAGCAAGTCCTGACCTTGCAGTAAGGTGTATTTCCAGAGAGGTCAGAAAGAAGGCTGCAGTGGGAATTTTTCTCCTTTGAATTGCATTGCTCTGTGGGAGAAGTACAGTATTCCATTCTCTTGTTATTCATGTGTTTATGTAAAGTCTTTTAGATAAGCAGTCATCAGAAATAATAATGGTTAACACCCAAAGGAGACTTAACACCTGCCAGGCTTGGGTCTAATCTTCACAAGTCTTTGTGAGATGTGTAAAGTTACTATCTCCATTTTTACATCTGAAGAAACTGAGGAACAGTAGTTAGGGAACTTGCCAGGTTTCACAACTAGTAAGTGGCAAAGCGGGGATTGGAAAACATGCACCCTAACTTGAGTCCATGCTCCAAACACTATCTTTTGCTGCCTTTGCAGGACTTTGCAGCCTTGTGTTCTTTTGTTTTCATGAAAGCAAGATAGGTGGCCCTTTCAAAGTTTTCAGAAATTGAAATGGAATTCTGTGTTACTAAAAGAAGTAAAGTATTTATTTATCCTTTTAAAATGCCTTTATTAATAAAACCTCAACACTTCCATTATGCAAAGTTCTTACTAATATGTATAATAACAAATCAATTTTGACTGAATTTTAATGTTTTGATGGTTTTATGTTGTATGTTTTAGGTCAATAGAATTTTAAAGGTTGCCAAACCTAACTTTGTGGTTATGAAGTTATTGGCAGGAGGACACAAAAAGGAGTCTAAGGTAAGTACATTGTGGAGAAAATAAATGGTCTTAAATTATTGTGAAGTTTCACAATTTTTTCAATAAGATGCATGCATATGATTACAGAAAGTTAAGACACTGAACAAAAACCATTCTAAAATGTTCAGGAACAAAAAAATTAATTGGAGCTTGCCATTTTGTTTTGAGACATCTTTCGTTAACTTAAAATTTCAAAAGTCTGCCCTTATGTCCTCCTCCCTTTGCCTTATAAATTACTGAATAGCTTGTGGGAAAAAAGAAAATGTACAAAAACAGTTATGGGAGAAGCATGAGATGCTTAAACATCATCTACCTTTGGAAAAGTGAGTGTTGTAATAAAGACTCTTTAATGACTAAGAAGATGGGAGAGTCTGTAAGCTTTCCTTGATGGTGATGTTACATTGTCAGTGTCATATCAACATATCAGAGCAGAAGTTCTGCATTATGTAAGAGGTCAGCTACCGTGGCATTTTGGTGGCATCTGCCCATTGAGTGTCACTCTCTCTGTTTACTCTCATTGTTTTCCCACGTTCTGTCTTCTCTGCTTTACTAATAACTCGCGTTTCATTGCTTAGTACTGTGAGTGAGCCCTGATCTAACTGAACTTCATTCCTGTAATTTAAGTCCCTTTTTCTTTGTTAACTGTTCTCTGAAGGTAGAAAACAGGTGGTCATCATGTTTTCTGATGGTCTTCACAAACCCAGAAACGGGTTAATAATTTTTTTCCTCCAAGTTAGTTCACTTTTTTTGTCATTTAGCCAGTGCTTTAAATCTCTTGGGCTTGCCTCATTTCTAAAAACACAGGAAACTCTGAAGTAAAAATGTCTTTGTTTACTGTCTGAATATGTGTATACATTAATTGACTTTCTGGTTTTCTTTACAGGTTCCTCCTGAATTTGACTTCTCTGCTCACAAATACTTTCCAGTTGTGAAACTTGTTTGAGAGAAACTGAGAAGGTGACCATAAAGGGACAAGTCTACTTTCAGGACCCCACTGTTAGAGGGCACATGCACCACATTATGGGAAGTGAAATGGATTTCTTGGATAACAGCTTTTAGTTTGACAGCCTTATATGACATGAATGAAAACTGCTGTTTTAAAGTGGTTTATTATGTTCCATGAATGAAACTGGTCGTATTGAATGCATCGATGAACGTTATGGTTTTATTACAGATTTAATCATAAATCATTTTTATGAACGATTGAGTGAAAATAGTGTTTGTAAAGGTTAATAAATTTCTTGACAAAAAATGTACTGCTGGAGATGAAAAACAATAGCTCTTCGTTGATACGTGTTAAGACTGAAGAAGGTGTTTGCTCTTTAACATTTGAGCAGTTCAAGCACAAACTATCAAAAAGAAGTTTCAAAGAATTTATTATATACTTGTATGAGATTTTGACAATACATTTAAAGGGAACTTTTTGGGACTGCTAAGATGGGAGACTAAATTACATGGGAATTGTGATTTTATATCATGACACTATAAGTTATATATCTATAAGAATACAGATTTTTTTTAAACCCCTTTATTACTTTGGCACTTTTGAAAGATGACACATGGCATTTGCTGGTGACAATTATTCAGAAGGAAGGTTGAAACGTATATGGATTAAGTTTTAGATCTAGGTTTAAATGTGGCATGCTCCTTTTTGTTTACTTTATCTTCAGTTTAACCCATGATACATTTTCAAATGGGGGGTTGTTAAGTTATCCTCTAGCTTTGAAAAACTGACTTATATCTAATCTACCTGTACCTATAAGTGCCTGGTGCCGGAGGCATCATCCTTGGTTTGCTGCTTGTTTCTCTTCCTGTCTCCACTCTGATGTTTGTCGTGGCAGCTGTTTAAGCCTATGTGGCCTTCCCTTTTGTCCTCTGTAGAAGGCAGAACTATCAGCAAAATGAGCTTAAACTGGCTTTTGTGGCTTGGCCTACAACTCGTGACTGTTTTATATTTGGTCTGTGGTAAAAGGGTTCTAAGCTTCAAATACCTTGATTTTGATTTGACACCTTTCTTGAAAACGTGATATTTAAACTTTTTTTTCTGGAAATACTTTAAAGCAGCTAACTTGACTGAACTTGCCTGCCTTCATGGAGAAGATTGTAGGGTAAGAATGTTCCTGATCCCTCTCTTCTCAGCTAATGAAGTAGTCTGGCTCCTTCTTTCCAGGAGTGGTAATGGTAACACTTGTGTTATCCAGGAACAGCCACTAGGCATGCTGAAATTTCAGAACCCAGAAGTCTTAAATAAAATTTTAAAAAGTAGTCTGTGCAATAGAAACTTGAATTATAAAAAGACAAAATATTCTTGTTATCTGTTTAGTTAATTTGTTGGGAAGGAAAAGGACAGTGTGCCTGACTGGCAATTTCTATACACTTTAAACAAAAAAAAGGGCAAAGAAATGGTATGAAATAGGCACAAGAAGAAACAAAGCAAAAAAAAAAAAAAAGCAAAGAGTATCCGACATTTAGCAAACAACCAAGAGAAGAGATCCTGAAGCAAGTTAGAAAGCTAAGAAATTATTTTTCCTTCCCAGTAACCAAGATATCAAGTATTAAAAATATGTCCCCCTAAAAAGCAATAAGAATGTAGATTAATGCGGCAAGGATCTTGCTAAATGATGGGATCACTTTCAATTAAGAGAATGCTTAGGCATTTTTTAACCACTGTCTGATTGGGTCAACCAGTATAGATAAAGAACACCTATATTGTTTTTTGGAGTGGGTCTTCCTAAGAGTAAAGAATATTCCTATTGTTAACCTATTATCAACTAAAAGATTTATTAGTGTATGTTATTGACAGAATCATGTGGTTTCCTGTTAAGTAGCTTTAGGCTTTTTTTGTTTGTCTAGAGATTGGGGTCTCACTATGTTGCCCAGGCTGGATTCGAACTTTCCCACCTCAGCTCCCAACTAGCTCAGATTATAGGCTTGCACCACCATACCTACCCAGTTTTTATTTTATTTTGGGCCTCACTCATCACCCAGGCCACAGCTCACTGCAGCCTCGATCTCCTAGGCTCAGTTAGTCTTTCTGCCTCAGCCTCCCAAGTGCATGCCACTAGCTAATTTTTTAAAAAATATTTTGTAGAGATGAGGTTTCACTGTGTTGCCCAGGCTAGTCTCAAAATACTGGGCACAAGTGATCCTTCCACTTTGGCCTCCCAAAGTGCTGGGATTACAGGCATGAACCACCATACCCAACTTAAATTTTTTGGGGGTGGGGGGAGAGAAGGTACTTTTTAAATTTTTTTTTTTTTTTTTTTTTTTTTTTTTTTTTGAGTTGG
>NW_007258462.1:175905-204484 GCF_000164805.1 Carlito syrichta | reverse complement strand
TGCTGGGGCTCCGGCCATCCTTCCGCCTCAGCCTTCTGAGTAGCCAGAACTACAGGCGTGCGCTACCACGCCCGGCTCATTTTGATTTATTGTACAGATGAGGTCTCGCCAAGTTGCCCAGGCGGGTCTTGAACCCACGGGCTCAGCCAGTCCACTCACCTCAGCCTCCCAAGGCATGGGATTACAGGCTGAGCCACCGAGCCTAGCAAGCAGGTACTTTTTAATGGTTAAAATTTTAATTTTTACTTTTTAATGGGTATAAATTTTACAAATACACCGAAGGCTCATGCAATACTGCTGGCATTGAACGCAATCCTGGGCTGTAAGTCTGCACACTCCTTTGCAACTGGTCCTGTAATGGCAGAACCCTTCATCTTGCCATTATTGTTGACTATGACCCCTGCATTATCTTCAAAATAAAGAAACATGCCGTCTTTCCTTCGGTGTGAATTTCATTGTCGAATGACCACTGCTGGATGCACCTTCTTTCTGAACTCTGGTTTTCCTTTCTTAACTGTGGCCATCGCCATGTCACCCACACCAGCAGCGGAAGTCTGTTCAGCCATCCCTTGATTCCCTTCAGAGGTGATATACAGATTTCTGGCTCCTGTATTGTCAGCACAGTTGATCACGGCACCTACCGGAAGACCCAGGGAAATCGGAATTTCGTACCAGAGGACCCACCACATCCTCGCTTTGACATCTTGAACGCCAGAAAGGATTTTTTTTTTTTTTATAATAGATTTCTTTTTTTTTTTTTTTTGAGTTGGAGTCTCACTCTGTCGCCTAGACTGGAGTGCAGTGGCCGCTTCTGGCCACCGCAGCCTCGACCTGCTGGGCTCCGGCGATCCTTCCGCCTCAGCCTTCCAAGTAGCTGGAACTACAGGTGTGCGCTACCACACCCGGCTAGTTTTTTGATTTCTTGTAGAGATGAGGTCTCGCCAAGTTGCCCAGGCGGGTCTCGACCTTGCAGGCTCAGGCAATCCACTCACCTCAGCCTCCCAAAGCGTGGGATTACAGGCTGAGCCACTGAGTCTGGCTAACAATAGGTTTCTAATCAGAAAAATTAAAAGCTGCCCTTTTAAAACTATTAAAATAATCTACCATTCAAGGTACTAAAAAACAAGAGAAATAAGACATTCTCACCTCCCACGTAATTTATAATCTTATGAAGAATGCAGAAAAGCAAACAGGCCTTTAAAATGCAGTGAGTAAAACACAGTATGCTGGGTAGGAGGACCCCTGCGTGTGAGACTTTATGGAACAAATCACCATCTCACCTGAGTCTCAAAGGTTCAAGAGGTATTAGCCAGTAACGGGGTCCTAGACAGGTCGTGTACAGGTTTGGGGTGAGATGATGGAAGCCTGGCTAAAGTATAGAGTGGGCAAAGGGATTGGCGATATGAGACTGAGAGATAAGGAGAGGCCAATACACAGGAACGAGGGAGGCCAGGTTAAGGAATTTGGGCGTTATTCTGGTATTGGTGGTTGCCACTGAAAGCTTTTATGCAGGAAATGGTTGCATCAGATCAGATTTGCCTGCCTGAGAATTATTCAGAAGGGAAGCCGGGTGTCATTTGCTTATATAGGCAACATAGAAGACCAAATTGGAGATAAAGGTTGCGTTAGATGTTGAGCTCTCTGGGATATCCTGGTGATGGTGGCAGAAAGTTTGGTCTGGAGCCGAAAGGTGCAGCCTGAGGTGGAGATGACCAAGGATAAGTGACTGTAGAGGTGTAAATTGAAGCCTTGTCTGAGGGTTGCAGTTTCTCAGGGACCTCATTGAGTAAGGGCTTGAGATAGGTCCCCAAGGAATGCTTGGGAAGGCCAATTATACAAGAGGTCCAGCGAGTAGGGAGGCGACTAAGAGAGGCCATGGGACAGTCTGCAGGAAAGAATGCCACAAATCCATGTCATGTGACTGTTTGACAAGCATCTGTTTCACTGTTTCACTTGCAGAAGACTAACTTTTCTGGCTAAGGTAATATATTACCTTAAATACTGGTCAGGTTTTCCTGTTTGGAAAAGTCTAGGAGAGGCAGTCACATCCCTTGTCCCTCTGGCTATGCTTCTGGACACTGGAAAAGCCTGCAAGGAGACCCACCAGGAAAAAAAGTAGAAGACAAGGCCACAATCCAGGTAAAAGGCCAGTATGAGGACTGAATAATCTCCCTGGATTTGGCAAGTAGAGGTTGCTGGCAATAACTGAGAAGAGCTCTTGAAGGGGCGGGGCAGAAACTGGAAAGTCAGTTGAGATATAGACTGTGGGACGAGGACATGGAGGCAGTGATTCAACTGTGCTTGAAATCTGACTGCCCTATATTCATACTTGCCTCACTCTGTTCTCGGAGGAATGGGTGTAATTTTTTTAAAATCATAAACTATAATCCTGATCACTTTACCATCTGCTTTAAAATCCACCGTTCTCTAATTAATGACCTAGTCTTTGCCCAGAACGCTAATTCATCTCTTTCTGCCTCTCCCACCTCACTTCTGTCCTCTCCCTTTGTGCCACCCCCTCCAAGCTGCAGCCATGTTGCCTCCTCCAGATCCCCAAGCCTCTTCTGGCTAATTTCTACACGTCCTTCAAGTTTCAGCTGAAATGTCACATCCCCAGGAAAGGCTCCTCCCTCTCCTGGGGGAGGCCACACCCCTTAAAAGGACTTGTCATTTAAATGCAGTTGCACATCACTTAATGATGGGGATAGATTCTGAAAAATGCAGAATGATTTCGTTTGTGTGAACATCACAGGCTGTATCTGCACACACCCTGATGGTGGAGCCCACTACGCACTCCTAGGCTCTATGGTACAGCCTATTGCTCCTAGGCTACAAACCCATAATGCATGTTATTGTAGTGAATACTTTAGGCGACTGGGACACAATGGTAAGTATTTGTGTATCTAATATTAGAGATGGTGCAGTAAAAAGTGTTATAGAAGATTTAAAATAGCGCCCTATATAGGGCACTTACCGTGAGTGGATGTGCCCTGTACAGGGCACATGACTGGGATTTACTCTTGGTGAGTCAGTGTGTGAGTGGTGAGTGAATGTGAAGGCTTAGGACCTTACTGTGCACCACTGTAGACTTTTAAGCACTGTACACTTAGGCATACTAAACTTTTTACATTTTTCTTCAATAATAAAGTAAGCTTAATTTACCGTAACCTTATAAATTTTGACCTTTTTTTGCTTCTTGTAAATGTACATTATTTTATGTATATCCTTATTCTGTAAGCCTTTTTCTATTTTTAAAATAGCACAGTAGGTTTTTTATGCTAGCATCACCTCAGACACTTAAGTAATGCATTGTGCTACAACACTGACAGTCCTAGGCAGTAGGAATTTTCCAGCTCCATTATAATCTTACAGGACCACCATCTTATTCGAGATCCATTTTTGACTGAAACATTGCTATATGGAGCCTGGCTGTAGTTGATTGCTTTATCTTCCAACCTAGTACTCACTACTTGAAAAAAGGAATTAACTCATCTTTTTAGCATCTTACACTACATGGGGCCAACTCTGTATCCTGCCCACTCAATTAATGGCATATGGATTTCTGTAAGATACAGAAAGACATCCCTTCTGAGAGCAAAGAGTCATCCTAGGGGAAAACTGAACCGAGAAAGTAAAACAAGGCCCCTGCTAGGAGAGATTCCATGGTGAAGAAAACATGGCGTGGCTGGGGATGGCAAGTAAAATAGTTGGTCTGATGTTAGCAGTATCAACCCAGACACCTATTGACATATCAAATGATTCTGTATCTACAATTAGGGAACCAGGACTGGTTGATTTTTCAGTGAGACCTTGAGATAAAACTTGGAATGACCGAACATTTTTGTTATCCTACACCTACCAGAGGTGTTAAAATTTGTTTTTAAAGAGAGAAAATGACCTTCCTGAAATATTAAACTAGACCACAGACCACCCATGTATTCATTTACACTGTAAGATTTTTTTATAGCCCATTGCTAATATGACCTTCCATTTAAAGAGAATACATATCAGATTTTGGAGAATCATGTGAAATTATTCAACGACTTTCTGAATTCCTAAACTACTGCCACTTCTGTTTAAAATAAGCTAACCTTAATGGAAAGTGTGATGTTTTGTTTTGATTACTGGCATGTCCACCTGTTGACTTCTAGGATATTTTGAATGAGCTCTTCTCAAAACAGAGCAAAGAGACCGTTAGGCCAAAATTGTTCCTTACAGGAAAAAATAAGACAGTTGTAGGCTGTTGTTGAGCTCACACGACCACAGAACCATTCTTCTAGATGATACTCAGATATTAAACGTAGCTAATGCAGCTTTTTGAAGAGTAGGTTAAAACACTTAGGGTGAATGTTCTGGTTCTGGTTAAAGAAAGACATGACACATGACCCTGGAGGTCTCATGACTTTAATTTCCCTACAGCTTTGGGAGAGGCAAACTAGTTTTCTTTTTCTAAGGCAAGCTTTCATCAGGAACTCAAAGACTGGCTTACCTCTTCAGACTGAGTGGAGTTTTATCCTAATTCCACGTTTATCATTCATTTTTAAAAAGCATTTATTTGGCTGGGCTCAGTGGCTCAAGCCTGTAATCCCAGCACCTTGGGAGGACAAGGTGAGAGGACTGCCTGAGCCCATGGTTTCAAGACCAGCCTGGGCAACTTGGTCAGACCTCACCTCTACAATAGATTAAAAAAAAAAAATTAGCAGGGTGTGGTAGCATGCACCTGTAGTTCCCACAAGAAAGGCTGAGGAGTAAGGATCGCCAGAGCCCAACAGGTTGACGCTGGGGTGGCCATGAGCGTGCTGCTACACTCCAGCCTGGACGACAGAGACTCCAACTCAAAAAAAAAAAAAAAAAAAAATGAATTCGCCTAAATCTACAAAGGTTGTAAGAGGTTCTGAAAGATAAATTTCAGTTATGTGGAAACTTGGGCTGTTTAGTGCCGAGGACCACATCTTCAATCACAATCATTTATTTATCTGGATTTAACAGCAAATATTAGGCAAGAACCTATCACAGTACTAGAATTTTTGTAGCAGTATAAAGTAGCACAAACAAGGTATGGTCTGTGTTACTCAACTCAGGATTTTTATTCTAGTTTAAAAAGTATAGTTTTATTCTAAAGAATAAGGATTTAAAAAACAAGTATTTGTCTCAAATAGGGGCTTGGTTTATAAAAAAGATCATTTTCTGAAGTTTATATATAGTTTAAAGATGAGAACATTTCAGGTCATTTAACTTTACTAAATATGTGTGTCACAGGTGCAGCTACAAGGAAACAGTTTAAATGCTACATGGGAAGATATCTACTTTAACCCTTCAATTTATACATTACCAAACTTTTATCGACCAATACCTAGATACATAATTAGGATAGGCTGTTTCCCCAGCTTTCTGACACTAATGAATAACTCATGCTTCCAAAGTCTAACCTAATAACCTTGTGGGAAAAAATCGCTAATAACCCAGTTAATGTTTTTTTTTGAGTTGGAGTCTCACTCGGTCGCCCAGCATCCCCCCCAGCATCGACCCGCTGGGCTCCAGCGATCCTTCCACCTCAGCTACTGTGCCCGGCTAATTTTCAATATATAAAGAGGTGAGATCTTGCCAAGTTCTCCAGGCTGGTCTCACACTCATGGGTTCAGGCAGTCTACTCACCTTGGCCTCCCAAAGTGCTGGGATGACAGGCTGAGCCACACAAAAGTATGCTTATGTATGTGCGGTGATTAGATTACTCATGAAATCTAATACAAGATTTAAAACTTCTTTTTGTAGCTTCAAATCTTTTTTTTTATTTTAAAGATGGGGTATACAAGTCAGGATAATCAAATTTTAAATCATCTTCAGATGTGTTATTTGCAGGAGAAAGGGCAAATGAATGATCCCATCACTCCTGTCCACAAACCATTTGAGAATACAGATGTAGGTGTAGATTTAGTTAAATAGTTTACACTGCTAAGGATTTGTTTTAGCCTTAATAAGGAATAGCTGCTGACTTAATTTTGGATGAAACCAAAAGTCCAAGGCCAGACGTTTGATCTTTACTTGATGCTGTTACACAGGTGTTTGTTTTGTTGAAACACCCCATTGCTGTCCACCCCCCACTGCTGCCTCAGATCCACCGTGATCCCAAGGGAAGCCATGGTGTGAGTACAGCTGACTGCAGAAAGAGCTCAGAGTGCACACTTGCTGAGCACATGGCCTCCAGGACCCTGTGGGGTTTTAGAAATCTACACTAACATCTGTCTTATTCCACAAAAGATTTAAGGCAAACAACCATCCTTAATCCATACTTTTAAGGCAGGTTCTTTGAGGATATAATAGGGATGAAGGGGAAAAGCTAAAAACAGTGGAAGCTGAAGAGTTTTTAAAGTAGAACAGAATATTTTATTTCTTAGCAACTCTATGCACACGAATTGAACACGAGATGAATAGAGACTTTATTATTGAGAAAGCAAAGGAATTCATAACCCCAAGACTGGGACACAAAGGGAGGTTGGAAAAGGACTTACAAAGCTTATGAAAGCAGCTCTATAAGGTTTCTCATATAAGCAGCTGCCTTTTGTGGCGGAAGAGTTTTATCTTAGCAACTGGGTAAAATAAGCAATCAGATATGAAGAACATCCAAGTTGGAGATGGCAACACGAACACACACAGCCTGACTTCAGGGACTGAGGTGCAGCACGAGGCCGCACAGCTGCCACGAGTCCAGGAGCCACAGCCTACCAACCAGAAGCTCCCACACGTCCCTGGGCCCCATCTTCTCTCAAAACGAGAGGGCTGGACCAGATGATCTCTGAAGCCCCTGGATCTCAGGTCCTCTGCATCCTCCCTTATTCTCTAAGGAGCCTTATGGACAGGCAGGCATGAATGTGACTTTGCCAGTTACAAGTGGTAAGAGCCTATTGACCATTAATAGAACTCAATTCAAGTAAAAATCGAATGCCATTATCCTCTGAATTATGATTAGTCCTTTTCAAAATTAATGTTAACCTTTGATTTTAAAGTCAGTTTTGTAAGTCATTTACCACAAGCTAAATGTGTAAAATATGACAAAAACTATTGCATTTCTCTTGCCTAAGCATTCCCAGTTTGCAATACTATGTATCCTTCGACATCAATTAACTTTTTTTACCCTATAAAGTAGGCACAGATCTGTCCACAGCAAACTTATCCTCACAATGCTGTGCCTTCCTCACTGCTGTGTTGCAGCCATGTCAGTGTCAACTCTGTTTTGACAAAAGTGTTACCTGCTCATTGCTTTTTTTTTTTTTTGGTAATATGTACTTAGTGGAGATTTTGCTTTGCCCATACACAAAGTAAGTATAGACCACAAATACTCAAATTATAAGCCACTTAATAGCATTTTGTACTTTTTAAAAAGTGACAAGGGATCATTATATAAGTAGTCCTTTTTTCTTAAATTCTCAGAAAAAACAGCTCTGTATTCAGACTTGTTTAAAGCTGTTGCTAGTGCCAGGCTTGGTGGCTCAGCCTGTAATCCCGCACTTTGGGAGGCTGAGGTGAGTGGATTGCCTGAGCCTGTGGGTTCGAGACCTGCCTGGGCAACTTGGCAAGACCTCATCTCTACTATAAATCAAAAAAGTAGTGGGTACCTGTAGTTCCAGCTACTTGCAAGGCTGAGGCGGAAGGATGGCCAGAGCCCAGCAGGTTGAGGCAGCGGTGGCCAGCGGCAGCCACTGTACTCCAGTCTGGGCGACCGAGTGAGACTCCAACTCAAAAAAAAAAAAGAAAAAGCCATTGCTACTTATGTCTGTGTTAACAGGCAGTGCTCTAGGCCACTGATTGTCAGAATCGGAAGTGACTGCACATAAGCCAGTTATCCAGTGGGTACCAGTGAGAACAGAACTAATGGGCTGGTACCAGTACTCGGCACAGAAGAGGACTCCAGAAAGAACCCAGACAGAAAGAGGTCTCTGTGTGGAGCTGCTCTCTCCTTCACATCAGAAGATGGACTCTTCCTACAGGTGGTTGTGTTTTTGCACAAAGTTATATTCTGGAATAAAGAAGTGCCATTGCTGCCACTCTTGAAGGAGAACTTTGCTATTTTTGGTATTGATCTTCTCATGAAATACCTATTAGTCAAAAATTTTGACAACTTACTAGACACTTCAAAAGTACCCCCCCCAAAAACTGTCTAAACGATAGTCCTGTTTTTCCTATATAAAATACATACTCTAATTCCACAATAATCATCTTTAGATGTACATTTTACTTAGTACATTTCACAGTTTTAAGTATTCAGTCCCTCATGAATATTTTGTAGTGATCTCTTCAGTCCAGATGTGCAACACGATTCCAGTTTGATTCAGAGTGTATGATTCCGCTTTTCACGCTGATCAAGTAAATTTATGGTGTCTCTCTTCTCATCTTCAGTATTAAAAACTAAAAGGGGGATAAAAAAAAACCTCATGTAATATTCCAGTATTAAGCGGCCTCGGCATGTCCCATTTTGCATGAGCTTCTAGAAACCGTCATAAGGAGGATCCACTCCCTTAGCAAAGCTACTTGGGAATTGCGTTCCTAATCAAGGAAAGGATGACAAAAGAGACCCTATGTATGGCCAACCGTGTGCCACGAAATGGTGAGATAAGGCCCCATGTCCGGTAGATGGACAACAGAAAATGGAAGCTCTGACCCCAAGCCGCTTGTGCTGTGTGTGACGGACTCCCTTGCTACGGCACCCCCAACAGTGCGTGCTGCCTCCTGGGAGCCATCCGCAGCCTCACACAGCTCTCGCTACCTCAGAGCGCTCCCTCTGCAGAGCGGAACTTTGGCTTCCACGGCCTGGTCTTGCTCTATCCTTTGACACACAAAGGACATAAAAAGTCATCACAGATAAAACCTAAAACTGGTATCTTGATTTGTAACTATTGCACATCAAATAGTAACTTCATGACTATAATTAAGTGACTGCCTTACTAATACTGTCTTTTAAAGTCTTTAATGAAGTTGAAGCTAATGCCTTTTTCTAATTTCCCACAAGCAAGCAGGGTCATAAATATAATGTTGAAGCTGATACGTTTCTTCAAATCAAAACTACTCCTTAGAAGAGCTGACAGTGTTTATCTTTACCTTGCCTACCTCCTCTCTCTGCTTAAAACCTTGCAGAAGGTCAAATTCTTAGAACACTTGTGTGTAGGGAAGGACAGATCACAAGGCTTCACTGCAAACCCCAGCATTCGCTAGGACAACAGGCCTATTAAGATTGTTAAAATATCTGCAAGGCAGAAACAGACCACGAAGCGTGTTCTTCAAGAACTGAAGCACACAAATGAGTGGAGTCAGTGACATGCAGAGAACAGAAAGATGGAGAAACTTTGTATTTGCTTAAAATTCTGACTGCTAATGTGTTAAGTTAACCTTTTACCTTAAAAAAATTACCTAAGTAGTCCATGAAAATAAAAATTAAGTTAGGACTTCCATCTCTAGAAACTGCCAGTTGCAACTACTGATGTCCTGAATAAATATAAAAGAAACTTTTAAAGAATGCATTGCTGAATCAGACACACACAGTTGAGGGGACTTTCTAGCAAACTGCTGGTCGCTGTACTTTAAAAAAGGCACGAGTGATAAAGACAAAAACAAGGCTAGGCGTGGAGGCTCACATCCAACCCCGGCACTCTGGGAGACTGCGGCAGGGAGACTGCTCGACCCTTGAAGCGCGACACAGGCTGTACAAAAAGCCAAAACATTAGCCTGGAGTCCTGGCTACTTGGGAGGCTGAGGTGGGAAGATGGCTTCAGCCCGGGAAGTTGAGGCTGCAGTGACCCACGATTGTGCCACTGCACTCCAGCCTGGGCAACAGGATGAGATCCTGACTAAAAAAGAAAAAATTATCCAAGTAGTTCACGAAGAGGACTCAAAACTCAAGTAAGGACTTCCATTTCTAGAAACTTCAAACAACTCTGCCAACTGAAGCAACTGACATCCTGAATAAATATAAAATACAGTTTTAAAGAATGCATTGTTGAATCAGACAAACGCAAATTAAGGGGACTTTCTGCCAAACAGCCGGATCACTGTACTTCAAAAAAGTCACAAGTGATAAAGCCAGAAACGGTTAAAGGTTGAAGAACACTAAAGAGGTATGAGGATAAGTGCAATGTATGATCCTGGACCAGAAAAAGGACATTAGTTGGACATTCACTAAATCTGAACAGCCTACATAATAGATGCTAGCATTACATCAACATGAATTTCCTTATTTTGGTAACTGTATTGTGGTTATACAAGATGCTAACATTTGGGGGGTCTGAGTGGAGGGCATATGAAATTCTTTTTACTTTTAAAAAAAACTTCAAAATGAGAAGTTAATGTCTTTTAAAAAATATCAAGAATAATGCATTGCCCTTATGGGAACAGAAGAAGGCATGGACAAGTCCAAAAATGAAGTGAAAGTAACAACTAGCAGTATAATCAGTAAGCACAAAGCCCACACTTGCCCTGAAGGTTTCCGGTGGATCCTGAAGATGCTGGGCTTCTCCCTTCAGAGCTTCAAAAGGAGCAGGGGGTCGAAAACGAAGGGCTCAGCTGGGGTGTGAAGCAAGGGACCCCAGGAAAGCCAGAACCCAAAGGCTCACAGCCTCGATGTAAAGGTAATGGGGAAAAAGCCTGTCAGGAAAATGGAATGGCAAGAAAGCCCAGTGTGGGGATGGGGAATTTCTTAAACCACGTGAGGACTAACCACAAGATGACTGCAGGGTAATCTGAATTTGTATTGCCTATGTGATCCAGAAAAACTAAAGAGAATCGGAAAAGGCTGTGAATCTGTAGTGCCCTCATTTCAACTTACAGAGGCAAAATACTTTCACTAGTGAATTAACTGTAACTTGGCCCTCAAAGATTTCCCCACAGAAAAAGTTCCCAAGAAACTGAATCATGAGACATGAATCAAATGAGAAGACCTTCACTTCTGAGTTCAGGAATAAGGAAAAAAAAATAGAAGCATTATTCAGAGATGGCTAAGATTTCCCAGAGGGATTAGCCTGATCAGATATTAAAGCTGTTATACTTACACTGTGGTATAGTGTGAATCAACAGAGACACTAATGGGAAACAAACAGGCCAAAAATAGACCCAAGGATATACAGCAAGTTAGTGTTTGATAAAGGTGGCATCACAAATCACTGGTGACTTGACATGGCACTGAGCCAACTGCATAGCTTTCTGGAAAGATCAAATTGGATCCACATCTCACACCGCACAACAGAATAGTCTTCTAATGGATTAGATCTAAATATAAAATAGGAAAGGAGAGGAGGATTCTGCAAAGATGGTAGGAATAGTGGCATCGTCTTAAGACTTCTCAGTCTTAACAAGTATGTTGGAAAAATGGAGGGGGCTCCTTAGAGAATGTCAGGTAATGAATGTACAGAGATGGCAGAAGGCAAAATGTCAACGCGTAGGCAAGGCACATCAATGGATGATAAAGCCACAAAGTTCAAAGCACCCTCTTCACATAAAGCAACTGAATTTAAAAAAACCAGAAAATCATTTACAACAAAACTAGATGACAGGAATCGTGAAGACCCCAAAATCCAAGCAGTAAGAAGGCAAACTGGACAGCCACCCACGTGTTTGCAGCATCTGGGGCAGGAGGAGGAATGGAGCGACGGAGCTTGTGATGGGGCTGAGAGCGGAAACCCAAAGAGCCAACAGTTTTCTCCAGCAAGCATGTCGTGTGGGCCGACAGAAGAACAGCCGCTGGAAGTGGGAGAGGCTCTGCTGCTCCCACAGCAAGTGAACCCGAAGTCCTGGGCAAGGGCCGGAGGGGCCGGCAGAGGCTGAGCCCATGGCCTCCAGAACTGATCTGCCACAACTCCCTGGTGAGGTTCTTTCCCAGGCAGAGCCCCACACAGACACAAAGTGTTGGGTGTGGAGTGAAAACTCTAAGACAGGAACAAGAGAAACAAAGCAGAAGGTTCAAATAAAAGCAGGGGAGGCTCCACTGGCCAAAGAAGATGGGGCAATTTGAACTTCAAAAGGGAAAATAAACACAATCGAGTAAAACCCTTCAAATATGTTTACGTAAGTCTGAAATGACATAAAAAAGGAAGTTACCTTCAGAAGATGACGGGGAAACAAACTGTGCAAACTGTCCAATAAGGGGGGAAAAAACCAAGCACTTATTCTATCCTATCCTATATGAACAATACCTGAAGTGTCTACTTACGAGAACTTGAATACTTGGGGTTTCTTTTGCCCATGCCTTTATTTTCTCTCTTCTTTCTTTAATAAACGTTGTTGCAAAACTTAAAAACAAAAAACATGACTACTTGAAGTATAAGAACAATACTTGAAGTGTCTGTTCTTAAGAACATTCCAATTAACAAATGAAAGACAAATTAAGAGATACAGGCACTAAGCACCAACTGCTCACATCACACAAATAAAAATGCCAGACATTTAGTGCCTCCAGATGAAAGAACACACGACTACTTCTGGATCCAGCCACCCATCTGCAGAATATAAAGAACTGAAGAACATGCTAAACTACCCCATGAACATAGAATCGTCAGTATTCAGACTGTGGGAAACTACAGGTCATACAGCTTGGGTTCTTTAACATTGTAAAAGAAAGAAGGGAATGGAGAGCAAACCTATAGATTAAGAGAGAATTAAAGAGTCTTAAAGACACAGCAAATTTAAAGAAAATGGACAAGACCAAAACTATGGTGTCCGGAGACACCCACTTTGGTGATAAATGTAAAAAAGTGCCATCCGGGCTCGGTGGCTCAGCCTGTAATCCCGCGCCTTTGGGAGGCTGAGGTGAGTGGATTGCCTGAGCCTGCGGGTTCGAGACCCACCTGGGCGGCAAGACCTCATCTCTACAATAAATCAAAAAATCAGCTGGGCATGGTAGCGCATGCCTGTAATTCCGGCTACTCGGAAGGCTGAGGCGGAAGGATCGCCGGAGCCCAGCAGGTCGAGGCTGCGGTGGCCGGCAGCAGCCACTGCACTCCAGTCTGGGCGACCGAGTGAGACTCCAACTCAAAAAAAAAAAAAAAAGCAAGTGCCTACCATAAAGGTGAGGGTTGCAGTTACTAAGGGGAGGGAAGATGCTGTGACTGGAACAGGGAACATGGAAGAGGCTTCGGGAGTGACCAGCCAAGTTATAGCTCTTGGCTGCAGATGCAGTTTCAAAGTGTTCATCTTCGAAAATCTCATTTGTGTTATTTTCAGAATCTGTGTTTCACTTTGTAATAGAGACTACATGAAAAGTTGGGAAGCATGCTCAATGAAAACATACTGGATAAAAGTATGCGTGAATTCCTTCCAACTCTAGATAGGCAAGTCTTTCTAACTCTATGGCTCAATATTCAGAAACAATAAAGCAAAAGATAAAATTGTTCGAAACTTCTGCATGGCAGCCCTGTACACAAAACAAGACAAACTGGGAGAAAGTATTTGTAACTTACACCTTGGATAAAGGGCTTTTGTGCTAATGCATAAAGAGCTCTTAAAAACTGAAACAGAAACCCCAAAAATCTGATAGAAAAATGAAAAAACTTTTTTAAAAAGGCACTAGAAATCCATAATGACACTAAAACAAGTGTGCTAGAAAAATGGAAGGGGCTCCTTAGAGAATGTCAGGTAATGAATGTACAGAGATGGCAGAATGTAAAATGTCAACGCGTAGGCAAGGCTCATCAATGGATGGTAAAGCCACAAAGTTCAAAGCACTCTCTTCTAGATGATATATTAATGACAAACAGAAAATGGGCCTATGCGATGGAGAGGCCTGGTGGGCGACACCTTAGCCAAGGGATCAGCCACCAGTAGGACAACCTGCCATTCCCCTGGTGGGAAGCAAGAGAAACTCAACTGTAGCTACAAAGATGTTCAGCCTGAAGGTATCACCAGGAAACAGACAAGTCCAGGGTGTCACCTGTTCCACAAGACAATGGCCTGGGCTCTTCAAAAATTCAAAATAACAATACAACGTGTGGCTACAAAAGCTGCTTGGACCTTCTGTGCATACGAGGGGAGGATGGGCCCTTGTAACACACTTGGAATCTGTTCCTCCAGATCAAACAGCCAAAACAGTTTTTATCTGGCAATTTTGAGAAAGCTGTGTCACGGTTTGCAGAAGAAACGTCTCAACTTGTGGCCAACAGGTGACTTGCTTGGCTCTTCCACCATGACAATGCGCCTGCCCACACAGCACTGGGCGTCCGTTTTCGACCCAGACTGGCATGAACCCTGTGCCCCACCTCCCCAGGCATTCCTGGTCTCACCCAAGCAACTTTTTTGGGTGTCCTCAATGAAAAAGTCCTTCCAAGGGAAACGTCCTGCCCATATGAAACAGGTGAAACATAAAATGGCAGAAGCATTAAAAGGCATCAAAACTGATGCGTTCAAAACGGTTTCGAGCAGTGGGAAAAGCGTCTCCACAGGTGTACTGCGTCAGAGTACTTGGAAAGTGACTGAAGTTCAAACATGTAAGAATAAATAGGTGATTTTTTATAAATAAATTCTAGGGTTTTTTGGATCCCCCTTGTATATTAGGCCTTTCGTTTGTGATGTAGACTGGTAAGTGGTGAGCCAGCCATCATGTTGGAAAATTCCTAAACATCACTGAAAACAAACCCTCCTCCTAATCCCGGAAGGCTTGAGCCCCACGGAATATGCAGATTCTTGTTACCTTGGGCTGCTCCACCCTCAATGCCCTCCACCATCACTACTTTCAAAGGCTCTCGCAAAAGAGACAGTCTCCTTGAAATGACTGGTTGATTATGATACTGTTGGGGTTCGCTGGATAATAAAGTGAAGGACCAGAAAGGGGAGATGCAGGGCAACTCCCTGCCCGCTACCGTTATTACCATTTAAGTTTCCGTCATTCCCAGCAAGGGCCGCCTGCTTGTCTGTTTCGGATTCTGCCTCATTTTCATCCATGTTGTAGTCACCATCTCCTCCCAGTTTTTGCTGGTTTCTCCCTGCAAAATGAGCAAATAAAACATAAGCTATACCATTTCTCCCTTGATGCCACAGCAACACCAGAACCCAGGAGCTGGCAGATACCCATATTCTTCATTTCACAATGAGATCTTTTTGCTACCTCTCTGGAAGGGACTTACGTGCTTATTTCCAGGATATACACCACGTGGTCGTTCTCTACTTATGCATGTTCTACTTGGACTCAAAGTCTATATAAAAAAAGGCCCTAAGAAAAAGGCTATATTTCCCAACTGGAAATGGAGAAACTAGGTAACTAAATCAAAATCCTAGTTCTTTAAAGAGATAAGCAACTCAAAGAACAGTACCACTGTTTTAGGAAACAACAGATTTCAGTTAAAGACAGTATCTCCTTAGACGGAGAAGGGAAATGGAGTAGCTACTGTGAGCCAAAGGTGAGAGACTTACACTCACAGAATTAAGCCACTGACTGCTATATTCCTCCTTGGAAAGCCCAGCAGCCAGGAAAGATCAGGACAGAATGCTTTCAGAGGACCGATTCAACAGACTTATCCTAAACATTTTATATTTGTGCATAAGGAGGTAAACACAATCTTTTTTAAAAGCATGCCTGGAAAATCAGCTCTAGTTCTGTTTCTCTGCATTCACCGCCTGGGGTGGAAACACAGCAAAGGCAGGCATGCCCTGCGCGTTCATTCTTCAGATGAGATCACTATAACTGTGTCTAGAACCAGTGCATCAGGCAGGCCTGCGGCATCCAGGGCCACCTCTAGCTGTTAACACTTTGTGACCAGCTACCAGGAGGTCCGACACTTGGGCGCCCTGGCTGAGCCCCACTGCGATGGCCCTCTCTCAGGGAGGGAGTGCGCCTCTTCTTGCTGGGCAGGCATGGAGGGCAGTGCCCGAGCAGGGAGACGCAGTGCTGTGACTGGAACTTGGGAGGACACACTCCTCAGGGTGCCTTCGGCAAATAAGCGCATTCTCCAACTTCTGTTCCCTGGCCCTTCCCAGAGCACAGGTGTATGTCTTCAGAAGTGCTTCTGGCTCAGGTGGGAAGGAAATTTTCCACATCTTTAAGGGACCAGAATATATCCCAGAATATTCTGTTGATCTCAGATTCTCACTTTCCTGTAAGTCTTTAAAAAGTCAACCAAACAAGACAGGAGGGTGTCACATGTCACTTTTCCTCAGTGCTCAAATATGCAGTAACCTCATCTACCCATCATTCCTTCCTTTCTTCCTCCCTGTAGTCATTCATTCGCCAGGCACTGACTATTCTACACCAGACACTGAATGATAAAGTGGAGAAGCAGAGATGGGGTACGCGGTCTGCCTGCCAGGGGTGATGTTCACTCAGTGCCAGCATTCGTCTCCAGGTTGCAAAGTCCTCTTGCCTTCCTGTAATATTGTTTCTGGGCTGGGCTCGGTGGCTCAGCCTGTAATCCCAGCACCTTGGGAGGCCAGGGCAAGTGGACTGCCTGAGCCTGTGGGTTCGAGACCAGCCCAGGTCACTTGGCAAGACCTCATCTCTACAATAAGTCAAAAATTAGCTGGGTATGGTAGTGCACGCCTGTAGTTGTGGGAACTTGGAAGGCTGAGGCAGAGGGACTGCCGGAGCCCAGTAGGTCCAGGCTGGGGTGGCCATGAGCGTGCCCCTGCCCTCCAGCCTGGGCAACAGAGTGAGACTCAACTCAAACAAAAAAAATACTGTTTCTGAAACCTTGGGTGCTACGGTGTGTGCTGCCCTTCCTTTCTGCCTCCCACTGGATAACAAATGTAAACTGCAGTTAGCAGAGTTCAAGGGGATCCGCCTGACGTTAGGAAGGAGATGGAGAGGGCGGAGTGCCTGGCAGGAAGGCATTCACGGCAGCCTTCAGAGCCCCTCACCCACCTTCCTCAGCAGCATCCTGCTCCTCCTGCCCGGTGGCAATGACAAGCTGGTCCCGCTCGGGGCCTTCCACTTCCTGATTTTCCTGGCTCGCCAGCAGGGCGGCTGGCACCCGCGGGGTCCGGCCCAGCTCTCCGGCTCCCGCGAAGCCACCTCTGCCCACGAGTCTGTCTTCCACCGCCTGCTCCAGACCCGGCTCTTGCGGCAGGCCCAGGCTGTCCCTTCGAGACGCCTCCTCGCTGGCGATCTGGATCTCGTTTGTTTCCTCTGTGCACAGAACGCAGTTGTTAGGCTGTGACCTCACCAGCATTTAATTAAAAACCGAAGACACAACCTGTCAGGATCCCTTGTGCCCAGGAGTTTGAGCTATGACCATGCCCCACCATACTCCAGCCCGGGTGACACAGCAAGACCCCATCTCAAAAAACCCCCTCGCCACTCAGTTCCCAGGAGCCTTCCCCAGGAACGGGACGTGCGACTACAGGCCCCTCTAGGCCTGCAGCTCATCTTCCAATCGTGAGGAAAAGCTGTTTCAAAAAACACAAACCTGAATTACCTTAATAAGCTACCAGTGGGGGACGGTGTAGTGCCGAGATATCCGGCCGTGTCCGTCTGAGACAAGCACTTGGGCGCTGCAGGGTTCCAGCACACCCAGAAGTCACTTGTGGACATGGCAGCCACCTACAATCCCAGTGACGGCTACCTGGGGCTCCACCACCTCCCCTCAGTCCCACAATCCCACCAAACAAAGTATAGCCTGGATCTTTCTTGACGCAGCTGCCAAAGAACAAGGCACTTAGTTTCTGAAGAGGAGACGTCCGTAAGACGGAGAAGCAGCCCCAAGGCCCCAATGCCAGGTGTCCAGAGAGACGGTCCCCCACCCCGGCAGCCCCAGTGCCGAGAGGTCGATGCCTCCAGCGGCACATTCGGCTTTCCGTCTCTGCATGGACTGGAGTGCACGAGCTGCCCCTTGCTTGATGTGAATGTGCCTGGGAGAGGAGGGAACAGGGCGGCTTCCAGGCTCTGCTTACCTTCTGCCCCTCGTCTCTTCAAATCCAAAGCCACCTTGGAACTGGGGGCCGGGGTCTGGGCCTCACTGCTGCTGGGCGCGTTTCCTTTCCCTTGTGCTGCCTCGGCCTGTGGTAGAGCTGCTGCCTGCAGCCTGGGCTGAGGCTCGCGGGGGGCTTGGAGCTGAAACGGGAGCAGAGGATGGCCAGGACAGGGTTCCGTGACCAAAAGCCTTTCCAGAACTCCATGCCATGCAGCGTACCGCCACGTCCTTCCAACAGATGTGAACCCCGAAACCCTGAGCCATGCCAATTTACTCTGGTCATGAGGCATATATCAGAAGAACGTGAGGTTGAGTCAAGGTCTCCCAGAAAGAACTTTCAACATGGATTAATAACTAGGCAGTGAGTCTGCAAAGAAAACATTACAAAATAATAACTAGGTAGAAGATCAACAAAAAACACAATAAACCAACTAGACCGAACAAACATCTATAGAACACTTAGCCCAACAAGAGCAAAGTGCACATTCTTGCCAAGTGCACAAGGGACATTCTCCAGGACAAACATATGTTAGGCCACAAGGCAAGCCTCAATGCACGTAAATAACTGAAATCACACAAAATGTGTTATTCCATAAGAACGGAATGAATTATAAATCAATAACAGAATGAAACTGGTGGACTTCACAAATACATGAAAATTAAACAACACACTTGTAAATAACCAGTGAGTCAAACAAATAACAAGACAAATTAGAAAGTGTTTTGAGACAAATGAAAACAGAAACACAATACGCCGAAACTCACGGGAGGCATCTCAAGTGGCGCCCGGAAGAAAAGGTCTACCTGGACACAGCTGTGTTACAAGACTCCTAGTTTTCAGCTCCTCACGTAGGGAGCTTAGGAGTCACCACCTGGTCCTGATAACAAGTAAAAAGCTGGACAGACTACATCATCAATGCTTTTTGAACCCGTAAGAGAGGTGAGGACACAGAGTAAATCACTGCCCCCAGCCTGGAGACAGACAGCTCACCGCAGGGAGCCACCGAGACTGGAGCAGAAGCCCCTGTGAGGACCAGTGTCGCGGTAGCAAAGCCTGAGTTGTAGTTTAGGAGCTGCTGGAGGTCTGTGTGGAAAGCCGAAGAGGCATAGCCCCAAGGGGACCCAGTCATGAGGGGGCCCACGCTTTCTGAGGTTCGCCCCCAGGAGCTCGAGGAGGTTCTCACAGTGAACACCGGAGAAAAGCCCCCTTGTGCTTCCAGCAGCAAGAGGGGAAAAGAAGCCCTTCGGACACAGCCGGAGCTCTCTGTTCTCCTGAGCCAAGCCTGTCCTCCGGAGAGACGGATGAACCAGCGCCCAGCCTGCCCTGAGGGAACGGAAGCTCCCACCTCAGCAGCCTTCCACTCGGGAGGAGCGGCCGCCCAGCGCCGGCCCCTCTGGCCGTCCGGTCCCACGGGGCGGGTGGGCCGTGGCTCTGGAAGCACACGTGATGTCCACAGCCATGGGGCGCAGGCCGACGAAAGACAGGCCACGTCCCCACTCGCGGCCCGCGCCCGCTTGTCTGCCCGGCAGGCCGCGTGTGGCTACCGAGAAAGACATCAGGCAGCAAAGAAAACCCACTCTGGAGAGACAGAGCAAGCATCGGAACCAGACATGACAGGAGCGCTGGGATACCAGGCCGGGAATGTAAGACAACCATGAAATACGCCAAGGGATCTAATGGATGGAGCAGGCCGCATGCAAACGCAGGTGGGCAAAGTGAGCAGAGAGATGGCAGTCCCAAGAAAGAACGCGCCAGGGATGAAAGCCACTGGGAGAGAAACGAAGGGCCTTGGGCATTCGTGAGCAAACTGGACACAACTGAGGAAAGAATCTCCGAGGCAAAGAGAAGCCGCTAAAACTGAAAGACAGCGAGAACAAAGACTAAGAAACAGAAGAGCCAAGAACTGTTGGACAACTACAAAAATGTAACATCCATACAGTGAGAATACCAGAAGGAAAGGAGAGGAAGTAACAGAACACTATTTGGAACAATAAGGAATTCCCCCAAATTAACGTCAAATTCCAAAGCACAGATCAAGGACATTCAAAGAACACCTGACAGAATAAATGCTAAGAAATCTGGCATTTTATTTTTAAATGAAAGAAAATCAAACATAAAGAAAAAATCCTGAAAACCAGAAGAGGGAAAAAAACATTATCTATAGAGGAATAAGAATTACATCTGACTTCTCAGAAACCATGCAAAGAAAAAGAAAGTGAAGTGAAATATTGAGTTTTGAAAAACAAAACACACAAACCTAAAATTCTGTGCAAAATTATCCTTCAAAAGTGAAGGAGAAATACTTCTCAGACAGAAAAATTGGGGATTTGTTGCTAATAGACCTGCCTTGCAAGAAATGCTCTAAGAAATTCTTTAGAAAGCCGGGCTCGGTGGCTCAGCCTGTAATCCCGCACCTTGGGAGGCTGAGGTGAGTGGATTGCCTGAGCCCATGGGTTCAAAACCCGCCTGGGCAACTTGGCGAGATCTCATCTCTACAATAAATAAAAATGAGCCAGGCGTGGTAGTGCACACCTGTAGTTCCAGCTACTTGGAAGGCTGAGGTGGAAGGATCACCGGAGCCCAGCAGGCCAGGCTGCGGTGGCCAGGAATGGCCACTGCATTCCAGTCTGGGTGACAGAGTGAGACTCCAAATCAAAAAAAAAAAAGACATTCTTTAGAGAGAAGGAAAATAATATAGTTCAGAAACTTGGATGCATATAAAGGAAGAGCATCCAAAAAGAAATAAGTTGAAGGTAAAATAAAAATCTTTAATTTCCTTATTCTTAATTGTCCTAACAAATAAATTTGGTCAAAATAATATTAGCAACAACATACGTGATTGTGAGGCTGGGCGTGGTGACTCACGCTTGCTGTCAGCATGCCACTGCACTCCAGCCCAGGTGACAGAGTGAGACTCCAACTCAAAAAAAATATATAGACAGATAGATAGATTTGATTATGCCTACTTATATATATAATTTATGTGTGTATGTCTGCTTATGTACATTTATATATGAAACGAAAATGAATGACAGCAGCGATACGAGGGACGGGAGGTAAGAATAAGGGTGACTTTGTTGCCATAAAGTCCTCACACAACACATGATATGGTAGTGTTCTTTCAAAGTGGGCACGGATTCACTTAAAAATATATCACAAATTATAGGGGATGCACTAAAAGAAGTGAAAAATGAAAGTATAACCAATATACCTATAAAGGAGAGAAAATGGAGTCATATAAAATGTTCAATCAAAACCACAAAGGCAGCTGAGCGTGGTGGCTCACACCTGTAATCCCAGCACTTTGGGAGGCTGAGGCAAGAGGATTGCCTGAGTCCAGGGGTTAAAGACCAGCCTGGGCAACTTGGCGAGACTTTGCCTCTACAATAAATAAAAAAACTAGCCGAGCGTGGTGGCCCATGCCTGTAGTTCCATCTGCTTGGAAGGCTGAGACGGTACTATCACCTGAGCCCAGCAGGTGTGGTGGCTGTGAGTGTGCCACTGCACTCCAGTTTGGGTGACGGAGTGAGACCCTGACTCAAAAAAAAAGCCATACGGGCAGGAAGAGTAGGAAAAAAAAAAGCCATATGGGCAGGAAGGCAAAAAGAAAAATGAGCAGGGCAGTAAAACAAAATAATTTTTAAAATACAGTAGATGTTAATCCACCTATATCAACAGTAACTCTAAACAACAATCACCTTGTCAGTGGTCTAGATGTACCTATTAAAAGTCAGACATTCATGACCCGCCTGGGCAAACTGGCAAGACCTCATCTCTACAATAAATCAAAAATCAGCCGGGCGTGGTAGCGCACGCCTGTAATTCCGGCTACTCGGAAGGCTGAGGCGGAAGGATCGCCGGAGCCCAGCAGGTCGAGGCTGCGGTGGCCGGCAGTGGCCACTGCACTCCAGTCTGGGCGACAGAGTGAGACTCCAACTCAAAAAAAAAAATTTAAAAAGTCAGACACTGTCAGAGTGGATCTAAAAACAAGATCAAATTATGTTTTCTACAAGAAACTCACTTTACATATAAAGATGCTTACAGATTAAAAGTAAATGAATGGAGAAAATAGATCATGCTAACATTTATGAAAAGCAGGAGTACCCACATTAGCTTCAGCTAGAGATCTCAAAATAAGGAACGTTAATGCAGATAAACAGGGACATTACATAATGACAAACAGGACAATTCTTCAAGATATCCTTAACATGTATGCACCTAGCAACAGAACATCTAGCTACATGAGGCAAAATACAGGATACAATTGCAAGGAGATTGAATCCACTATTACAGCTGGAGAAGTCAATGCCACTGTCAAAAATGAACAGATCCAGGAGCAGAAAATTAGTAAGAACATAGTTGAACCAAAATCAGCCAATTAGACGTAATAGACATATGCAGACTACTGCATCCAGCAACAGCAGAATACACATTCTTCTCAAGCTCATTTCATATCACCAAGACAGACCACATTCTGGGCTACACCTTAACAAATGTAAAGGAACAGAAATTGCAGTGTCTGCTCTCAGACCACAATGGAATTAAACCTGAAATCAACAACAGAAAGATAACTGGAAAATCCCAAGATACTGGAGATTAAAAACACACTTCTATATAACACATAGGTCAAAGTAGAAATTTAAAAAAAAATAACTTATCAAGATTTATGGGACATAGCAAAAGCAGCACTTAGAGAGAAATATATAGCATGAACACAAAATTAGAAAATAAAAAATATGTAAAATCAATGATCTAAGTGTCTACCGTAGGAAGCTAAAAAAAACCCCCAGTAAACTACATCCAAAGTAAGGAGAAAAAAGAAATAATAAGAATTAGAGCAGAAATCAACAAAATTGAAAAAGGAAATCAATAAAGAAAAAATATCAATGAATTAAATAAAGCTTGTTCTTTAAAAAAACAGATAAAATGTATAAGCCTCTAGCTAACGTAACTAAGAGTGAGCGAGAGGACGCAAGTTACTATTATCATAAATTAAAAAGAGAACATCAGCACAGATCCTATGAAGAGTAAAAGCATACTAAAGGAATACTATGAACCATTCCACACCTGCAAATTTGGTAGCCTAGATGAAATGGACCCATTCCATAAAAGACACTCTGCCAAAACTCACTCAAGAAATAGTGTGAATAAGTCTATGTCTAGTAAAGAAATTAAATTAATAATAACCTTCCAAGACAGAGAGCACCAGGCCCAAATGAGTTCTCTGGTAAATTCAAACAAACGTTAAAGGAAGAAATTATGCCAATTCTGTACAATCTCTTTCAGAGGACAGATGCAGCAGGAATCCTGTTTACCTCATTATATGCGGCCAGCATTTAAGCAAGTAACAAAATCAAAGACATTATAAAAGAAGAAAACTACAGACCAATATCTCTCATGAACATTGCTTGATATTAGGCTCTTGTATTTAAAAAAAGCAAACTCTTGAACACAGATGCAAAAATTCTCAACAAAATATTGCAAACTGAATCCACAAGGTATAAAATGTATATACACACCATGACCAAGTGGGCTTTATCTCAGGTATGCAAGGGCAGTTCAACATCTGAAAATCAATTAATGTAATCCATCATATAATAGGCTAAAATGATCATATCAATAGATGCAAGAAAAGTATTTGAAAAATCCAAAACCCACTCCTAAAAAAACTCAGTATACTTGGAATAGAGAGGAACTTCCTCAACTTGATAAAGAATATCGACAAAAGATCTGTAAGTAACGTCACACTTAATGGTAAGAAACTTGAAGCTTTTCTACGAGGAGCAGGAATAAGGCAAGCATGTCTCCACTTATTACTTCAACACTGCGTCTCCTCATAGCACTTCAACATCTTTTCAACATTGTGTTGGAAGTCCTAACTAATAAAATAAAACAAAAAAAGGGGAAAACGTAAAAAGACTAAGAAGGAAAAAATTAAGCTGTCTTTGTTTGCAGATAACATGATCATCTATGTAGGAAATCTGAAAGAAATGATAAAAACAAAAAAACCCCCACCAAAACCACCTCCTGAACTCCTGGGACTAAGTTATTATGGCAAAATTGTAGGATACAATGTTAATGTACAAAAGTTAGTCACTTTCCCACATACCAACAATGAACAGCTAGAATTTTTAATTAAAAAAAATACCAGCCAGGCTCGGTGGCTCAGCCTATAATCTCGCGCTTTGGGAGACCGAGGTGAGTGGATTGCCTGAGCCCACGGGTTCGAGACCCGACTGGGCAACTTGGTGAGACCTCATCTCTACACTAAATCAAAAAATTAGCCGGGTGTGGTAACGTGCACCTGTAGTTCCAGCTACTTGGAAGGCTGAGGCGGAAGGATCGCCGGAGCCCAGCAGGTCGAGGCTGCGGTGGCCGGGAGCGACCACTGCACTCCAGTCTGGGTGACAGAGTGAGACTCCAACTCAAAAAAAAAAAAAAAAGCCATGTATACTAACTAATAACTAGCACAGCCCCCCAAAATGAAATATTTAAATATAAATCTAACAAAATTTGTACAAGATCTACCTACAAAATTCTGATAAAAGAAATCAAAGAAGAAATAAATAAATGAAGAGACAGTTCATGTTTATGGATAGAAGGACTCAATATTGTCAAGATAACAGTTCTTACCAACTAGATCTATAGATTCAATCAAAATCTCAGCAGGTGGATACAGACAAACTGATTCTAATTTTATATGGAGAGTCAAAAGACCCAGAACAGAGGATCACTTCAGCCCAGGAGTTCAAGATCAGCCTCAGCAACATAACGAGACCTCATCTCTACAAAAATAAAAATAAAATAAATAAGCCAGGCATGGTGGCATACACTTCTAGTCCCAGCTACTTGGGAGGCTGAGGCAGAAGGATTTTCTGAACTGAGAAGGTTAAGACTGCAGTAAGCCATGATTATGCCACTGCACTCCAGGCTGGAAAATAGAATGAAATCCTGAGTTAAAAAAAGAAAAAGACCCAAATAGCCAATAAATAGCCAACAGCCAACACGGTATTGAAGAACGAAGTTGGAGGACTGACAGTCCCCAACTTCAAGACTTACTATAAAGCTAAAGCTACGTAATAAAGACACTAGTGCTGGTGAAAGAACCAGCAGATCAATGCAGCAGAATGAAGAGCCCAAACATATACCCACATGAGTCTCGTCAACTGATCTTTGACAAAAGAACAAAACCAACACATTGGAGCAAAAATAATCTTTTCAGCAAATGGTGCTGGTACAACTAGACATCAACACCCAAAAATGTAAGTCTAGACACAGACTTTACACCTTTCACATACACCTTTCACAAAAACTAACCCCAAATGAATTGCTGGCTACATGTAAAATGCAAAACTTTAAAATTCCCAGATGGTAACACAGGAGAAAACCCAGATGACCTTCAATAGGGCGATGGACTTTGAGATACAAGCCCAAAGTCATGATCCATGAAAGAAATAACTGATAACCTGGACTTCATTAAAATGAACAACTTCTGCTCTGCAAAATACAACACTGAAAGTATAAGAAGACCAGTCAAAGACTGGGAGAAAAGATATGCAAAAGATGTGCTTCATAAAGGACTGTCATCCAAAATATACAAAGAAAACTCAGAACTCAACAATAAGAAAACTAGCAACCCAATGTAAAAACGGCCAATGGCCCTTACAGATACTTCATGGAAGAGGACACACTCATGGCAAATAAGCATACCAAGAGATGCTCCACATCACATGTTATCAGGGAAATGCAAATTAATGTAACAGTGAGACAACACCTATCAGAAGGGCCAAAATCCAGAACACTGACAACACCCAACGCTGGTGAGCATGTGGAGGAACAACAAGCACTGATGGTGGGACTGCAAGATGGTCACAGCCAACTTGGAAGGCAGGGTGGTGTTTTCTTATAAAACTAAATATATTCTCTCCATATGATTCAGCAATTATACTTTTTGGTATTTACCCAAAGGCACTGAAAGCTTACGTCCACCCCAAAACCCGCACACAGATGGTTATGGCAGCCTTCTTTCTTTCCTTCTGTTTCCAGTTAGTCTACTTTTTTAAAAAAGCAAATGGGGACAGGCAGATCACAACTCCCAGGCAACCCGCAAAGTAGACAGGTCACCTTTGGGGCAACCTTTGTCCGCTCAAAAATTCGTCTCACATTAGCAGTGAGGATCCGGGGGTCACCTCGAATCGTTATTTTCCTTACTCATTCATAAGTTTAAGGTATAGGTAGCCTTATTTCTAACTGCCAAAACTTGCAAGCAATCACAATATCCTTCAGTAGGTAAAAAGATAAGCCATGGAACATTCAGACAATGGAATACTATTTAGCACTAAAAAGAAACGAGCTGTCAAGTCACGGAGGAACCTTAAACACTATTGGTAAGTGAAAGAAGCTCACTGGAAAAGGCATTCTGGAAGAGGCAAAACTTGGGAGACAGTAAGACGATCAGTGTGGCTTCTGGGGTTGGGGCCAGTGAACACAGGCAGAGCAGAAAGGGTCAGGGCAAGGAAAATACTCGTATGATACCAGACTGATGGGCGCATATTATGCATTTGCCAAACCCACAGACCACATAAGACCAAAAGCGAACCCTAATGTAACCTGTGGACTTTGGGGGATGACGCCGCGTCAGTGTCGGATCTTCAGCTACAATGAATGCCTCACTCTGGCAGGGGATGTTGATGATGGGAGAGGCTATCTGTGTGTGGGATTGGGGAATGGCTGGCACAACCCTGTAGCCTTCCTCCTCTCAATGTTGCTGCACACCTAAAGCTGCTCCAGAAAAATAGTGTTTTTTAAAAAAGAAAGAGACAGAAGAACAACTCAAATAAACAACCTACACAGTCTACCTTAAGATACTGGAAAAAGATAAACAAACTGAACCTAAAGCAAGTATGGAAATCATAAAAATCAGAGCAGAAATTCATGACACAGAGAATAGGGAAAGAGTATGAAAAATCTATTAAACCAAAATAAAAAGATGAACAAAACTGACAAACTTTTCACTAGATTAACACAAACAAAAGAAGACTCAAGTTACTAAAATCAAAAATGAAAAGACATAACTACCAATCTTACACAAATTAAACATTACAAGGGAATACTGTGAGCAAGTGTATGTCAACAACTTTGATAACTTAGATGAAGTAGACAAGCTCCTAGAAAGACACAAACTACCAAAAACGAACTCAAAAAGAAACAGAAAAATCTGAGCAGACCTATGATAGGTAAAGAGATTGAATTCGTAATTTTAGAACTTCCCACAAAAAAAAATAGCCTAGGTCCAGATGGCTTTACTAGTGCATTCCACCAAACACGTAAAGAAGAATTCCAAATCTTCACATACCCATGCAAAAAACTGAACAGGAGGGATTATTTCCCAACTCATTCTAGAACCTAGTATTATCCTTATACCTGAAAACCAGGCAAAGACATTACAAGAAAATAAAACTATGTCAACCAATATCCCTTACAAATCCTCAACAAAATACTAGCAAAATCCTCAACAAAATACTAGCAAATCAAAGCTCGTAAAATATATTTTTAAAAAAATGATACACCAGATCAAGTAGGATTTAGTCAAGTAATGCAAAGTTAGTTCAACATCCAAAAACCAATTAACATAATATACCATATCAATAGCATAGAGGACAAAAAAAATATGATCAATATCTCAATAGATGCAGACAAAGTTTCTGACAAAATCTAATACCCCTTCTTAATAAAAACACTCAACAGGTTGGGCGTGGTGGCTCACATCTGTAATACCAGCACTTTGGAGGCCAAGGCAAGAGAACTGCTTGAGCCCAGGAGTTCGAGACCAGCCTAGGCAACATAGTAAGACCTCGTCTCTACAAAAAGTCAAAAAATTAGCCAGGTATAGTGGTGTGCACTTGCAGTCCCAGCTACTGGGGAGGCTGAGGCAGAAAGACTGTCTGGGCCCAAGAGGTCGAGGCTATGATAAGCCACGATCATGCCTAGGCGACAGAGACTCTGACTCACAAAAAAGCAAAACAAACAAAAAAACACTCAACACATTAAAAATAGAAGAGAATCTCCTCCACTTGATAAAGGGCATCTATGAAAACCCAATCAGGAACAAAAAACCAAGAATATCTGCTGTCACCACCTCTACTGAACAAGGTACTACAGGTTCTAGCCAGGGCAGTTAGGCAATAAAAAGAAAACAACACATTCAGATTGAAAAGGAAAATGTAAAACTATCTCTATTTGTAAAAGACATAATCTTGCATACAGAAAATTCTAAATAATCACCAAAAAACAAAACAAAAGCTATTAGGATAATGTTGGCAGGGTTGACAGATACAAGATCAATATAAGAAAAAGAAGTGCATTTGTGTACACCAGCAATGAACAATTTGAAAATGAAACTAAGAAAATAATTCCGTTTATAATGGCACATAAAAAATACTGAGAACTAAACAAAAGAAGTTCAAGATTCCTTACAACTGTAAAACACTGTTGAGATTTTTTAAAGACACTAATTAAACGGGAAAACATAACAGACTCGCAGATCACGAGACCTAACGTTGCCAAGATGGCGGTACGCGCCAGACGGAGCCGCGCAGTCAGCAAAACCCCACCCGGCTCCGCTGAAGAGACCGGCAAGACGACCTTCGGATTCACGTGGCCAGTCGGGGCGCAACGTAGCCAGCGAGGTCTTGCAAACGCC
>NW_007258462.1:170305-175446 GCF_000164805.1 Carlito syrichta | reverse complement strand
CCAGCCCGGCCCCCCGCGCGTCTGGGCGTCCGACCCGCGGAGAGTCGCCGAGCGGCCTGCGCGGAGGGCGGGGGGCGGAGACCAGAGCCGCCGAGGCGGAGGCCCGAGGGGGGTCTGGAGCCCGCAGCTGCCGGGGAGCGGCCGCCGGGGAGCGGGGAGCCAGGTTTCTTCCTCGTTGGTCTTCGTCTTGGCCTTCGTTTCTTCTCTTCCGGCTTTGTTTCTGCCATTTAAAAATGTTTAGACCCTCTGCTGACGAATGGGCGTTTCTGAGGGAGAGCAACCGACAGGAGGCTGCTGAGCGAGGAGCCGGCCAGAGAAGGGACCGGCAGACAGACAGACAGAGGGCTGCCCCAGTGACCGCGGGGCCGACGTTTGCACTGGAAATCGAGCTCCCCGCAAACTCTCCGGCCAGTCTTAGTACTTACCGCTGGGACGGAGAAACAAGGCAGTGGCTTACGGCCAAGCACCCCCCCGTCAGGTCACCCTTGGGCCCCGACCTCCTGCCGCGGGGCCTTGGTACTGACCAATCAGCCGACTGGCCGGGCCTTCGGGCTCTGGAAGCTCTCGGCTTCGGCCCCAGGCGGGCAAGCCCTGTGGGCTGCGGGCCGTGGGCCCCCTCCCACTGTGGGAGCTTCTCTGTCCTCTCCATGAGGCCTGCTTCCTCACCTTCCGGCTGTCAGTGCCCCTCACTCCTCTTGGGCACAAGACGAGAGCCCCAACCAGAGGATCTTCGAGCTGAAGAGCCCAGCACCCTGGGGGCTGGCTTGCCAGCCGACGGGGCCCACAGAGCTGGAAGAGCTGCTGGAGGAAGGCAGGAAGACCCCTCCGACGCTGAGACACTCCAGGGGCAAGGCGGAACAGCCCACCAAACCAACCCTCTCAGGGCTTGGCTTGCCGGCCCATCCGCGCCAACACTTCTGGGGCTAGGCTTAGGCCAGGCTTCCCAGCCCCTCAGGCCGACCCTTTCTGGGGCTCAGGTGGCCGACACTGAAGCTGATGCTATAAAAGCCCAGGCCCACCTGAGAAACCCGTGTCACTACGACTGTCGGTCTGTTTGTCTCTTTTTTGTTTCTTCTGTCTTGGTTTGTCTGTTTGTTTGTGAGTTGGTATACCTGTTCTCCCTGTTCTTCTCTCCACCTCCCTTTCCTTCCTCTTTCCTGTTTCCATTCTCTTCCCTTTCCTCATCTTATTTTTGCTCTCAGAGGGCAAACAGATACCCCACTGCATGGACCGATTGGAAGGCAGTGGAAGTGGGTTCCAGGGGCCCCACACACCTGTCAGCGGACACTGGGGTCTGCAGATAGCTTCTGAATTGCAGCTCCCCCTCAGTTAAATCTCAAAACTGCAAAAAGCACAGGCTCCCACCCCTAGTCCAGCTTCAAAATTGAACAAAACCAGAGGATCTACATAAGGAAGAACAGGAGATTGAGCAAACAGAAATAAAAGCCATCTCTCCATCTCTGAACAACATAAAGAAGAGATTTAAAAAAGGGAGGGGGGAAACCTGCACAAATGAAGAAAAGTCAAAGGAAGAATATGAATCTCAGGCTGGGTGTGGTGGCTCACGCCTATAATCCCAGGCCGAGGTGAGAGGACTGCCTGAGCCCAAGGGTTTGAGACCAGCCTGGACAACTTGGCGAGACCTCATCTCTATAATAAATCAAAAAATTAGCTGGGCATGGTGGCTCGTGCCTGCAGTTCCAGCTACTTGGAAGGCTGAGGCAGAAGGAACACCTGAACCAAGCAGATCAAGGCTGGGGTGATTGTGAGCATACCACTGCCCTCCAGCCTGGGTGACAGAGTGAGACTCCAACTCAAAAAAAAAAAAAAGAAGACGAGTCTCACACAGATGTCTGGGAAGTCAGCCACTGAGAATACAGACTCCAGAACTCAAACAATGAAGAGCCCCCCGAATGACTGGTCTCAAACCACAAACCAAGATATCAAGATATTAACAGAATAAATAGAAATGAGGAAAGAATGAAGGAGTTGGTAACTGAGATAATAACAATAAAGAAAACAGAGAGTGAAATAAACAACAAACTGATAAGCATGGAAAGCAGAATCAGCCAAGCAGAAAAAAGAATCTCAGAGCTTGAGGACCAAAATATGGAACTAACCCAAACTGTTAAGAACATAGAAAAGAAGCTTAAAAAGACAGAACAAAACCTCCAAGAGATAAGCAATTACTTCAAGAGGTCAAACCTAAGATTAATTGGAATCCCTGAGGCAGATAGAGAGACAGAGACCACCCTGGAAATTATCCAAGAAAACTTCCATGGAACTATCCAAGAAAACTTCCCTCATCTCAATAGTGATGTGACTATTCAAACACAAGGGATTCAGAGAACCCATGCAAGACAACAAATGAGAAGACCAACTCCCAGACACACAGTAATTCACCTACACGAAATAGGTATAAAAGAAAAAATCCTAAAGGCAGCAAGAACGGTCAGACTATCTACCGGGGAAGACCAATTAGAATAGCAGCAGACTTATCTATAGAAACACTTCAGACTAGGAGAGCATGGAGCCCAATCTTCAAAGTTCTCAAAGATAAAAATTTCAACCAAGAATTACCTACCCAGCTAAGTTTTATCAGTGATGGAGAATGAAAATCCTTCCCAGACATTCAGTCCCTAAGAGGTTATACTGCTTCCAGGCCAGCTCTACAAGAAACACTTAAAAAAGTCTTAAACGCAGGAGAAAGGAAAAAAAAACAATGCCCTTTACAAGAATGCAGGAAAAAGATAGAAGATACACATGAGCCAGGCTCGGTGGCTCCGCCTATAACCTTGTGCTTTAGGAGGCCGAGGTGAGTGAATTGCCTGAGCCCACAGGTTCGAGACCCGCCTGGGCAACTTGGCAAGACCTCATCTCTACAATAAATCAAAAAAATTAGCTGGGCGTGGTAGTGCGCACCTGTAGTTCCAGTTACTTGGAAGGCTGAGGCGCAAGGATCGCCGGACTGCACTCCAGTCTGGGCGAGAGAGTGAGACTCCAACTCATTAAAAAAAAAAAAGAAAACACATGAGTCAACCAAAAAGAAAGACAACAAACAAACAGCAGCAACAACAACAAACTCTTTAAGAACCTCATGACAGGGATTAAACTCTCACATCTCAATAATTAGCCTGAATATGAATGGACTAACTGCACCACTGAAAAAACATAAAATGGCAAGCTGGATAAAATATCATAAGGCTACAATATATTGTCTTCAAGAGACTCATCTCACCAGAAAGGATACTCACAGACTCAAAGTAAGAGAATGGGAAACAAAACTTCAGGCAAATGAAACACACAAAAAAAGCAGGAGTCACGATCTTACTATCAGACAAAATATCCTTTAAGCTATCAAAAATTTAAAACAATAAGGAAGATCACTACATAATAATATAAGGCTCAATCCATTAACAAGAAATATCCATCTTAAACATATATGCACCCAACATAGGAGCACCAACTTTCAAAAGGCAGCTTTCTAAGTAAACTACAAAAAGATATTCACTCTAACATGGAAATAAAAACAGAGATGAAAAGATATCTGGAAACAAATGAAAACAAACATCTTACCAAAATTTCTGGGATGCCATTTCAACAGTCCTAAGAGGGAAATTTACATCTTCTATGAACACACACAAACAAAATGGAAAGATCACAAGTTAACAGCCTAATGAATCACCTAAGGAAGCTGGAAAAGCAAGACCACCAAAACCCTAACTTTAGTGGAAGAATCCAGACCACCAAAATAAAAGCCCACATTTGAGACACAGAAAACAAAAAGATAATACAAAAAAACAGTGAAATCAAAAGCTAGTTTTTTGAAAGGATGAAAAAGATTGATGGACCCCCTAGCTAGACTGACCAAGAAAAAGAAAAAGAAAAAGCCCCAATAAACACAATCAGAAATGCAAAGATGAAGTCACAACTGACCCCGAAGAAATACAAAAGATTATCAGAGATTACTATGTACACCTATATGGAAATAAACTTGGAAACTTAAATGAAATAGAGGACTTTCTTACATCACACAACCTCCCCAGGTTGAAACAAGAGAAAATCGAGACCCTAAATAGACCATTAACAACCCAGGAAATCTACCATATTATAAACCCAGGAAATTGACTACAAAAAAAGCCCTGGACCTGATGGCTTTCCAGCAGAATTCTACAAAACATACAAGGAGAAGCTGATACCAATCCTATTGAAAGTATTCCAGGCAAACAAGAAAGATGGAACTCTCGCCAAATCATTTTATGAAGTTAACATCACATTGATACCCAAACCAGGTAAAAACCCAACAAAGAAAGAGAACTACAGGCCAATATCCTTGATGAACATAGATGCTAAAATTCTCAACAAGATTCTAGCAAACCGGATCCAACAACACCTCTCAAAAATCATCCACCATGACCAAGCAGCTTCATCGCCAGGTTGCAGGGTTGGTTCAACATCCAGAAGACCATACACATATTTAAATACAGCAACAGATGTAAAGACAAAAACCACATGATTATATCATTAGATGTGGAAAAAGCTTTTGATAAAATCCAGCACCCCTTCGATAAAAACCCTCAAACATCTAGGCATAGATTGAACATACCTCAAAATATAACAGCCATCTATGAGAAACCATAGCCAACATACTGCTAAACAGACAGAAATTGGAACCATTTCCCCTGAAAACCAGAGCAAGACAAGGATGCCCACTCTCACCCCTCCTGTTCAACATAGTATTGGACATCCTAGCTAGAGCAATCAGACAACAGAAGGAAATCAGGAGTATCCAAATAGGAAAAGGGGAAGTTAAGTTATCCCTCTTTTCAGACAACATGATTCCATACCTTGAAAACCCAAGAGAATCTGTCAAAAACCTCCTTGCATTGATAAAGGACTTTAGCAAAGTCTCAGGGTATAGGAATTCTACTTAATGGATTACATTTAGTGGTCTAAATGTAATCCATTAAGTAGAATTCCTAGAAAAAAAAGTCACATTCCTATACATCAACAAAAAACAAACAGACACCCAAATAAAAAGCACAATCTCATTCACAATAGAGACACACACACACACACACACACACACACACACACACACACACACACACACACACACACACACCACACACACTCACACA
>NW_007258462.1:166797-170100 GCF_000164805.1 Carlito syrichta | reverse complement strand
CACCTGGGCAACTTGGTGAGACCTTATCTCTACAATAAATCAAAAATTAGCCGGGTGTGGCAGCGCGTGCCTGTAGTTCCAGCTACTTGGAAGGCTGAGTCAGAAGGGTCACGGAGCCCAGCAGGTCGAGGCTGCGGTGGCCAGGAGAGGCCACTGCACTCCAGTCTGGGTGATGGAGTGAGACTCCAACTCAAAAAATAAAAATAAAAAAATAACAACTCAATTAAAAAACAGACAAAGCATCTAACTTGACATTTCTCTAAAGCGGACATACAAATGGCCAATGCGGCAAACTCGCCTGCATAACTTGGGGTAGTGAGGGACGGCATTCATGCCTTCCCCTGGTTTAAAAAATAAAGGATGTGAAAATAAAATAACACTGTTACCAGGAAAACGCAAATCTAAACCACAAAGCGATACCACTCCACATCCACTAGGAAGGGTATAAGAAGAGAGATTTTTCAAGAGTTGGCAAGGAAGTGAAGAAATTGGAACCCTCATAGATTGTTGGTGGTTGTGTAAAGTGGTATGACCACTTTGGAAGATGGACTGGCATTTCTCAACAGGTTAAATATATGACCCAGTAATTCCACTCCTAGGTGCTAGCCAAGAGAAATGAAAACGTATGTCCACACAAAAACTTATAAACAAACGGTCATATAGTGGCATTATTTATAATAGCCCAAATGTGGAAACAACCCAAATGTCCCTCAACTGATAATGAATAAACAAACTGTAGTCTAGCCACACAACAGAATATTTTTCAGTCATTAAAGAGGAATGAATTGGCTGGGCGCGGTGGCTCAAGCCTGTAATCCGAGCACTTTGGGAGGCCGAGGCGAGAGGACTGCCCGAGTCCAAGGGTTCAAGACCAGCCTAGGCAACTTGGTGAGACCTCGTCTCTATAATAAAACAAAAAACTAGGTGGGTATGGTAGCATGCGCCTACAGTTCCAGCTCCTTGGAAGGATCCCCTGAGCCCACAGGTCAAGACTGCGGTGACCGTGAGCGTGCCACTGTACTCCAGCCTGGGTGACAGAGTAAAACTCTGAGTCCAGAAAAAAAAAAAAGGAATAAATGACATATACATGCTACAGCACGAATGAACCCTGTTACACGAAGTTAAAGAAGCCAGACAATAAAAGCTACATATTGTATGATTCCATGGACAGGAAACCTCCAGATAAGGCAAATCCAGAGACAGAAAATAATCAGTGGTTGTCTAAGGCTGTGGGGTTTGGAGGTAAATGAGGAGTGAGACTAATGGGCACAGGGTTTCTTCTAAGCCAGTAAAAGCCTTCTAAAGTGAATTGTGGTGATGGCTGCACAACTCTGCCCACACCCAAACCACTGAATTGTATACTTTGTATGGGTGAATCATATGGTATATGAATTATGCATGAGTTGCATCTCAATAAAGCTGCAATATTTTTCAAGCAAAGATCTCCAAGAAGGCTTCAAGCAGCAGTTCTGTGAGCCGTGCTCGGTACAGCAGGCCAGCTGACAGGTGTGGAGTCTGTCAGACCTGAGCTCCTGATCAGCACTAGCACTGACCAGGCAGGTGCTGCAGCCGGGCCAGAGAGCCAAACCTTCTCCACGGGCCTGCATCTTCAAGACAGGAAAACAGCAGCAGTTCCCTCCCCGGCTGGCTGTGAGTGTAACGCACAGTAGCTCCCATCAACTCCTCAGCCTGAAAGCGAGTCTGCAGAGCAGCATGCTTGGCTGGAGTCCCTGCTTCCGGGACTCTGCTCTGCTGTGTCTCAGGGGACGGAACCCAAGAGGCAGGGCAGAGACTGGAGTGCCTCAGACAGCAGATGCAAGGAACAGGGTACCTGGAGAGGAAACAGGCACTCCTTCTAGAACCCCGCGGCAGAAAATCACCAGAGTCACCTGCTGACTTTGGTCTTTGCTTTCACCCAGGCCCCTGGAAGCGGCAGCTGCGTTCCCCTTTCCGGCGGCTTCTTCTACTCGCTCCTCACACTGCTCCTTCACCGCCTTCATCTGACTGAGGCACTGGCTCCTTTGGCGACAGAAACAAAGGAAGGACACCTGTGAACGCCTCTCTGCTGGGCCAGGAAAGGCACTTCAGTAAGAGACACCGACCACCGCTCTCCTGCTTGAAGCGCCATATCTGAAGAGGGTACTTGGGACAGGGCTGCGTGGGCATCTTCAACTATTAACTGATCAGGAAACTGCGGTTAACTGAAACGCACGAAAACTGTGTCACACTGTTCTGAAAAGGGTGAACTTTATCGATTAGAAAAAAATGTGTTTAACATACAATCTGCAAAATAATTTTAAAAATTGGTCTTTGTCCCTGACTCCTGGCACAGAGCTCCTCAAACCCTTGGAATTTCCTGAGTGGCAGGAGTGTCTTTTTTTGTTATGCACAAAAAGCCCCTCTGAACAAGACTTGCATTTATGCGGATGAGGTGACTCTTGGGGATAGGAAGGACGGTGTCGGATGGTTTCAGGACTGGGGCTGGTGGCCAGAAGAGCCGGACACATGGCTATGGGGTGGGGACGTTAGCCATCCACTCCGGGGAGAGGAGGGCACTGGAGGCTGAATTCACCCCATGGCCAGTGCTTTGATCAGTCATACCCGCACCATGAAACTCAGACAAAAACTCCGGACCACAAGGCTCGGGAAGCTTCCTGGTGGGCGAAAGCGATGATGCACTGGAAGGGGCCCACCCTGACTCCACAGGGACAGAGCTCCCATCTCCCCCCAAGCCCCCAGTCCTTATGAGCATCTACCACTTGGTGTGCCATAACAGCTAATGCAGCTTTCTGGAATTTTGTCAGTCATTATGGCCAATTATCAAACCTGAAGGTATGGCAGGTACCCCCAAATTTGTAGCCAGCTGGGCAGAAGTGAAGGCGGCTGGAGAACACTGAGAGGCTGGTCTCAGGGGTGGGACCAGTCTGGTAAGATGGTGCCCCTCAACCTGTGCGCTAACTCTGGGTAGCATCAAAATCAAATTCAATTGAAGGATAACCGACTGTCAAAGAACTGTTGGGACGTACTGTGAGACATGGCTTCAGCTTTTGGTCTGGAATTTAAGAGTACTTCAGTAAGTGTCAGAGCTATAAAGTGACTGAGATAATTACCCATTTTTTTTGCAAACAAAGGTACCTGCATAATGAACATTTGTATGCCTAACCCTGAATGGTACCCTACATCTTGAAAATTAAAAAAAAAGAAGTGGGGCTCGGTGGCTCAGCCTGTAATCCCGCGCCTTTAGGAGGCTGAGGTGAGTGGATTGACTGAGCCTGCGGGTTCGAGACCCACCTGGGCAACTTG
>NW_007258462.1:152699-166329 GCF_000164805.1 Carlito syrichta | reverse complement strand
GCAGGTCGAGGCTGTGGTGGCCGGGAGTGGCCACTGCACTCCAGTCTGGGCGACAGAGTGAGACTCCAACTCAAAAAGAAAAAAAAAGAAAAGAAAAATGCAGAAGCTGAAACCGGAAGCCAGACTCAAGGCTTCCTGCCTGCTCTCTCCAACACACGGCCCACATTCTCTGAGTCACAGGCATTCCAGAGACCAGTGTGAGTACCACACTCTACCTCTGGCTCTTGGACTAGACCCTTCAGTTCAGAGCATCCCTGGGTCACAATGTACCACAGACACAGAAGGGTACGGGGTGCTGCAGAAATAATGAAATGCAGCATTCCTGACGCTGGACAGCTGAGAGATCAAGTGAAAAATTCTCCTGAATAAAATCTTCACAAACATCTGAGCCACAGGTGGTATACTAGTGCACAGTTCAAACGCGGTGAATGAAGGGAGACGCGTGTATCCTGAAGCACTAAACGAGTAGGTCATTTGTTATCCCTGAACCTTTCAAATGACAAAAGGGAAATTCTGCTTTCACCTGCTCCCAATCCTGCCAAAATCAAGCACAAAGAGCCTCTGTCTCCCAGCCCCGCAGAGAAAGTTCAGCTTTCCACATTCCCCTCTGGCAGCATGGAGCTAACAACCTCAGTGCAGAGCTCAAGCTCCGAGAAATGGGTCAGGAGAGTGCTACATCGTGAAGGCCTCAGGCGGCCTTTTTCTTAAATGTATATGGCAAATGTCCCAAAATTAACAGGAGCTAAACTGGAGAGACATGCAGGACTTGGTCACTCATGATTATTCCGACTGGTCCAAGTGATGGCCAGAGCACCATTAACAGCATGTGCTTAATACAGGAATCTCTCAAGACGGGTGGACCCACCATCCAGGACGCTGATCGCCACATTCCAATAGCAGCTTTTGCAAACTCCGTTTCCTCACAGCATGGGGATGAGATGGTGAGAGGTTCACCTCATGTGCTGACTCTAAGTGCTTCGGGGTGGAAGAACACAAAGCTATGTTTGGAAGGAGTGCAGTGATTGCTTAGTGACGTCTGTCACGAGTGCAGGAGTAAGAAGTGGGATGGGTGCTGGCTGATTGTGAGGAAAGAACCCTAACCTGTGCATCAGGAAACCTGACCTTTTCATCAGCTCCTGTGTCCTCGGCTCTGCCTTTTATAAAAGGAATCTAAGAGATGGGGTGTTTTCATGGAGGGTGTGCAGGTATGTTTCAGATGCCCTAAGAATTCCCACAAATGGAATGCACAACTTTATGGGTATACTATAAGCATTTATAAGTTTGCTAACACAGAATCCATACTTTTGATCAGAATCTCAAAAGGGGTAAATAATCCAAAGAAAGTTAAAAACAACTAACTCTTTCTTACTGCCAACATTCCATCACCCCCAGAAGGCACCCTATATCTGGTACAGGCCCTTGGACACTAGATGCAGGGAACTAGATGCAGCCAGTCACAAAGGGCTTTTGGCCTAGGTATCAACCTGCTAGGAGAAAAAGGAGGGTGTCTCACATGCATTCCCAGCCCTGGTTAAAGACGTCACCACCTCGGTCTGAGCTCTGCTATGTAGGAACAGAGCTTCCTTCCCAGTCACTGGGCCCCGGCTGACTCCCAGCTAGGTGAGAATCTTCTGCGTAGACATTGATCGAGGGAGGCCATTGATAAGCTTTCAACCCAGGTAAGGGAAATATTTGTGCTAAGGTATCATTTGAGGATGAAAAATAAGAAGGCCGGGGTACCTCATTTCTGTCCAAATGCAATTTTTAAATTACCAGCCTAACTCAGGGTTTCTCAGTCTTGGCGTTATAGATGTTTTGGGCCAGACAAAAACTTCACTGCGGGGAGCTGCCTTGTGTATTGCAGGGTGTTCAGCAGTATTCCTGGCCTCCACCCTCTAGATGCCAGTAGCAGCCTTCCCCTAAACTGCGAGAAACAAAACTCTCTCTAATGTAGCTAAAGGTCTCCTGGGGGCAAGGCTGCTCCCCCTTGGGCACCACTGGCAGAGTTGAATGAGGTTCCACCTGCAAGGGGGACAATTCTGTTTTCCCTGCATTTGCTGGCACGTGTCCTCTGAATAGCTGTGTACTGGAGGCTTTGTGTTTCTCGTTTTATGTGTTTTTAGAAGTGACTAGGGAGACGCTGCCATGAACAGACAATGGGTGTGCACAGCAAGTGACCCGCAGGTGGCCAAAATCCTTTTAGAAAGCAAGCTATACCTAGTGATGAGCCAGACCTACAGTTGCGTCTGTCTTAGAAGGAAATAATCCAAAATAATAATTTGCAAAAGATAAAACATTTTACAGCTATACGAATTTTTAAATATATAATCCAAGTATGTGAAAAAAATCATTTAAATGTCTATGGTGACTGCAGTTAAGTAAGAAACACCTATGAACCAGGTCATGGATTGGAGAGAAGTTGGGAAAAAGAACAGACACCTGAGGGTGGGCCCTGGGTGGGGCTTTCTTGAATCCCAAGTTTCCCAAGCTTTACTCACATTGTTCTTATGAGAAAAAAGCGGGAGGAAATAAACAGACTACAACTCTATTCTCTGCCTTGTAAACTGGTTTTTATTACCTTCCTAATGGGTTTAGTTCACTTTTAAAACGGTTACTGCTTTGTTCTGATTACAAAAGTACTCTATTCTCACTGCAGAAATTTGGGGAAACACCGAAAAATCTAAAAAAAAAAAAAAAATGCCATCACCTAGCAATAAACTGCCTTCATATTTTGCCATCAGGCTGTTGACTTAGCCAGTACACCTGCAATTTATAGAGTTTTAAGTTACATTTTAAAGTATATTGAGTAAATCACTTCCCACTGAGCACCGCTCTGTGTGGGGGTATGTGTGTGTAGGTACCTTTTTGGTGTTATGAGCCTAATGCTTACCCATGGCTTTCAGAGGCACCACTGACACAAAATGAAAAACAGAATTTGAAAGGGCATGACTTCTTGAAGGGACTGTTCCTTTCCCAGAGCCCTGCCCAGACGGAAGGTGCGTGCTCCAGCCCAGGAAGAGAGAGTGGAGGGTCGGTCTCGCTCCGTTCCCTTGGCTTAAACCTGTGGCTTAAACCTGAGAGTACCATGTGATTCTAAGACACACTCACAGGTCGTAGGAGAACTTCCTCTCCAGGTTGGTCTGGTTCTTCTGGAACTGGAGGACGTCCTGCTGCAGCCTGCCATAATTCCTCTGCAGGGTCTTCAACTGGTCTAAGCCAAGAGGAGAACAGTTCATGGAAGAGGTCACCAGCACGGCTGTCATGCATTCAGCCAGACACAGCAAAGGCAAACTCACGCATCCGAACACAAACGGCAGGGAGACGGAGGGACCACGGAGAGCACAGAGTAAGGGCAGGGAACACAGCCCCTCCCGGCAGTCCCGACCCCCGAGGCTCGGAGGTGCTCGGAAGGTCAGCATCCTCACTCTCCTCCAAGTGCCTCTTGCCTCCGCCGAGGGCTCCAACCCGTAACGCACATTAGGAGCATCTATCTGGCTACTTCTTTCTCAGACCTCGCAGGTCCTAGGCTGTCCCCAAAGGTCAGACATACCACTGTGTCTGGTACCCAGCAGGCTTATCCTTCCGTTTGTAAAACACTGACTTCAACGCTGGGTCCGATCATCAGCCAGCTATGCCAGACACCCTGCTCTGAGCCCCAGGTCACATGCCAGCATCCTTTGTCACTAACTCACAGCCAAGCTACTCTCCATGGCCCTGTGCTTAGCTAATCACCCAGCCCTCTCATCAGGAAACTGCGGCTCTCTTTGAGGAAATTCTTAGCCCTGTCCATGCTGCCCTGACGACTCGGCTCAGGAAAGCTCTGTGGAAAGGGCTGCGGCTGACAAAGAGCCAAGCTTTGCGGAAAGAAAGGCTGCTATGAGGTGACACCAGAGTAGGCAACAGCAGCAGCCCGGGCCGAAACACAACCCGGGACAGGCCAGGACACATGCCGCTGCCGCCGTCCCCAAGGACTGTCCTCACAACACTAGACTTATGAGACTCTCTGGGGGAAAATGAAATAAAACAAAACAGAGAATCCTTGAACTATGGAAACACACAACAACAGGGACCAATTTCAAAAGCGCATATGGGACATCCTTGAAAAGACAGAGCCTCAGTGAGTGCCTGAGGCCCGGGTGGGGGAGTAGACTGACCACACGGAGCTTGAGATGGGGGGTGGCGGCGTATCCTGGAGCAGTCGGCAGTGGCAGTGGCCTGTGAGACTAAGGATCTGTTAGAACTTACTCAACTTTACACTATGAAACTTTCTTGTATATATACTTCAATCAACCTAACTGAAAAAGATTCCACAATCAAAGTATGAGAAAATGGAATACTACTCAGCAAAAAAAAAAAAAACTACTGATATCCATAACAACACGGATAAACCCACAAATAATTATGTTGAGTGAAAGAAACCAGACACGAAAAAAGGTATGGATGGTCTGATTCTGTGTGTGTGTGTATATACACACAATTATTAGAAGCATAGCGCATGTCTGTAGTTCCGGCTACTTGGAAGGCTGAGGCGGAAGGATCGCCAGAGCCCAGGAGGTCAACGTTGGAGTGACCGTGAGTGTGCCACGGCACTCCAGCTTGGGCGACAGAGTGAGACTCCAACTCAAGAAAAGAAAGTGCAAACTAATCTACAAAGCAGATCCGAAGTTGCATGGGGTGGGATGGGAACGATCACCAAGGGGCACAAGGAAACTTTCGGAGGTGATGAGTGTATTCGCTATACTGACTTTGGTGGCCATTACTTGACAGGCTGTATCAAAACTTGTCAACTGTACACCTTTGTGTACTTTATTGCATGTCAAAGATGCATAATCAAAGCTGTTTAAAAATACTAAGTAGAGGACAGGCTGCAGGGCGTGTCTCAGCTGGTTGCAAGCTCTGAGCAGCCCCCAGTGAGGCAACCTCTTTTATATTGTGTAACCCTACATTTCCCCAAAACAAATTTGGCAAAGTCACCCTTTTTCACAAAAGGCCTACTAATATTCTTAGTACCTGAGTTAGAACTAGAATTCTAAACTAGTGCTGTCCAACATGCAAGCCACCCTGGGAAATTTTAATTTACTAGTAACCACATTTTAAAAAAGTAAATGATATTTACCCCAACAGATACAAAATATCCTCATGCAACAAATAATGACTATAAAAACTATGAATGAGATATTTTAATTTCTCTTTTTTCATACTAAGTGAAATGTGGTGGGTTTTTCACCATGATAGCACATCTCAATTCATTGTTAAATTTTCATTATAAAGTCCTGAATGGCATTTAGATTTTATAAAACTTACAGTTGAGAAGTGGACTGATACACCTAACTGCCCCAAACATACTTAAGTTTCTCAATAACCAAGTTAAGTGCCAGCTTGAAATTACTGAAAATTTAACAAAGATTAAAGATCCAGTTCTTCTGTTCTGCTTGCCAAGTCACCTGCTCATCAGCCACACGGGGTTTGTGGATACTGCATGGACCGTGTAGCTCGAGACTGACTGTCCCACTTTGGAGAGGTGGAAACTGAGGCTCCAGGACTTATGGGCACTTCCTGATCAGGACCAGTGCTCCTTTCACCATGTTCTCAGGCCACGCTGGATCTGCTGACTTCCCGCCCCGCCAGAAAGGAGGAGCACCCCACAGGAGGCTGTCACCCCATTTCCTGCCCCTCCACTTCTTCAGAAGGAGCCAAAGGAAAACGAATGCCCAGCCGCCACAACTGAGTTGGAGCAGCAAAGAAATGGAAGTGAAGAGGGCTGGGCAGGTTTTACAAGTGTCATGAAGAAAACCTAAATTCAGGGTGAGCTAATGAAAACAAGTCCCATACACATACTGTACATGTATACAACAGATCACATATGTATATCATACTTCTTAACACGTTCATAAGAGTCTGGACTCTTCTTTCTTTTTTCTGAGTTGAGGGTCTCACTTTGCCACCCAGGCTAGAGTGCAGTGGCACGCTCACAGCTCACTATAGCCTCGACCTCCCAGGCTCAGGTAATCCTTCCGCCTCAGCCTCCTGGGCAGCAGGACTGCAGGTGTACACTGCCATGCCTGGATAATTTTTTGATTTTTTTTTTGTAGAGACTAGGCCTCACTGTGTTGCCTAAGCTTGTCTTGAACTCCTGGGCTCAAGCGATTCTCCCGCTTTGGCCTCCCAAAGTGCTGGGATTACAGGCATGAGCCAGTACACCCAGCACACTCTTCTGTACATAACAGCTTGCAATGCATTCAGAGCTTTTTTTTTTTAGTTGGAGTCTCACTCTTGTCGCCCAGGCTGGAGTGCAGGGGCACACTCACAGCCACCACAGCCTCAACCAGCTGGGCTTAGATGAGCCTTCTGCCTCAGCCTTCCAAGCAGCTGGAACTACAGATGCACGTCACCACACCCGGCTAGTTTTTGTGCTTTATTGTGAGATAAGGTCTCACCAAGTTGCCGGGGCTGGTCTCGAACCCCTGGGCTCAAGCAATCCTCTTGCCTAACCTCCCAAAGTGCTGGGATTACAGGCTGAGCCACTGTGCCCGGCTGAATTTTTTTTTTTTATAAAGAAAAGCCTCTTAAGGAGTTAAGAGGCAAAAAGAACAGACTACAGATTGCTCAATTACTCATAACAACTCCAAGCACAGGATGATAAGCCAAAGTAAGGATCTGCAAAGGCATAGAGAATGGTATAATGGACAATGAGGTCTCAGAAGAAGGAGGGGGAAAAGGGTGGAGAGATGAAACATCCGCTATTGGGTCCAATGTGCACAGGCCGGGGGTGGTGGGTACACTCAAAGTCCAGACAAAGTGAAGAGAAAAAGACTTACCTTGCAGGACTCGGATGAGCCTCTCGCCGGTGGTGATGTTATTCACCAGAACTGCCTGCAAGGAAAGTGAGTGCAAGATGAAACACCCGCACCCCAACATCTCGGAAAGACCTGTGTGTTGGAAACGGGGGAACGGACCCCCACCTCCACCCACCCAGCCCCAAGCCTCTGCCAGGGAAGGTGCTCTCTGGCTGGACTGCCGATACCCGCAGCTGACAAGAAACACACCAGACCTGCTTTCCCACCCCAACCTGCAGCCTGCAGCCTGCAGCCTGAGAAGGCAGGCACGGGATCTCCGCTCTATTCCAGGCCCAGGAAGACCCAGCCAGGCCCGGACCCTTCCTGCCCCCGTCCCGCAGGGGTTCTGGGCACCTGGAAGGTTGTCGAGCAACCCACACCCCACTGCACGGTCCGTTCCTTAGCCAGAAACCAGACGCTGAATCCAACCAGCCAGAAGGAAAAAGGAAAGCGAGTGTGTGGGCACTCCATGCCCGGGGCCTCCGGATGCATTTCAATTCCTGGCCTGGCTTCTCCTGCCTCAGAGCTGATAAGCTTAGGGGATGGCGGATTTCACACACAGTTAGTTACACCACGCTGGGAAAGACTACAGCAGGAGAGGAGGGCAGAAGCCACACAGGACTCAAGGTGACAGAAGTGGAAAGTAAGAAGAGTGAGTGTGGATTAGCACAGCAACCGGCCAACCACACAGAGGAAACACTCATGCCAGGGCCTCTACTCAGCACGTCCCATTATTTGCTCACTTACTCTTCTTAACAGGGGTACAGGGTGCTAGTAGATGATTCCATTTTAGGGGCCAGGAAATTGAGGCGCAGATCGCAGAAGTAGCTCGAGGTCACCCGCCTATTAAGAGGTAAAGCCAAACACCAGCTCCGACAGGATGAAAACATTCTCAAGCTCGGCCACATGACATGTAAACATGAGGGGGACCCCCAAAAAACCAGAATTATCATTTGGAGGCTTCCCCCACCAGGTGAGTGTTCTTGGAACCCATCGGCATCAGTGCACCAGCTACCATTTCTGTGAGAGGCCATGTTCTGCCTCACTGAATGTTTCTGTGGCAGACAGGTGACTGGTTCTTCCACCATGACAGTGCACCTGCCCACACTGCACTGAGTGTTCAGTGGTTTTTAACCAAAAACGGCATGACCCCCGTGCCCCACCCTCTCGAGTCACCTGATCTCGCCCAGAGCGGCTTTCTTTTTGTTTCCCTGGATGGAAAAAACCCTCAGAGGGAAACAATTTGCCCATGTGGAAGAGGTGAGACCAAAAAATGGTGGAAGCACTAAAAGGCATCAAAATTGACAAGTTCAAAAACTGTCTGGAGCAGTGGAAAAAAATGTCCCAACAGGTGCATTGCATCAAACGGAAAGGATTTTGAAGGTGACTGAAGTCTAAACATGTAAGAATAAATGCACAATCTTTTATAATAAATTATAGGTATTTCCCCCTCCCATATATGCCACACCACTGAACTGTAAACTTGGATTTCCAACTTGCACAGGTAGTAAAATCATGTTCCATTTGAACCTTAGCACCAAAACAAAACAAAAAAGGAACATTTAAATGACTTTATGCTGATCAGCCCAAAGCTGTTATTTCCTGGATGAACCACAATACGAAATTACAGCGATGTGATTTGTTCCTTTTCCACCCATTCCCCTTAACTCCTCCCCAAAAAAATACATACGAGTTTGCAACTATCTGAGGGTTTAGAAACTGCTGCAATTTGAAATATCCGAAGATATTTCTGTCTCCATGTGACTGTATTCTTCCAAAGAAAATATAACTTCGTTATCTTCCCCCATCTATTTACTTATGCATGTAAAAATACAGCCTCTACTTAGCAAAATGAAAAACGGGTCATAAAATGCTATCAAGATCTTTTATACACAATTTCCCCACTACAGAAAATCTAGTTGAATCATTGTCAGGAAAACTATGAAACATTATAAAGAAGAAAAAAACCTTTAACTCAACAAAATTATTTTCAAATGAATTATGTATTCTCCTCTAAACAACAAGGTTGTTTTTCACATTTTAGTGCAGAGTGAACTTTGAGTGGCTGCACTTCCCAGTGTTTGCCAACTGTCCCCTGAGAACAGCCAGTCATAGACAAGGAGGCCGTTAGTGCCATCAAAATTTAAACCAGAAACTAAACTCAAAGACGTGAACCACCCACATGCAAGTTTATTATGACCATTCTGTTATGGAAAACAAGTGTATTTGATCAAACTGTTTCTGCATCAGATTCCCAGAAAAATAAGCTCAATGATTCATAATAAATTTCCAAAGCATCAAGTCTACAACACATTATCGCATTTTCAAAGCTCAATAAGATGTAGTGACATTTTAAAAAGCATTCCCAGAAGGCTCACTTGGAAGTGGGATGCTGATCACATCAGAGGTAGAAGGCAGCTTTTCCCACACTTGCTTGGTTCATTAAAATAATCCATCTGCTTTGAGAATGGGGAGCACCTTGACCTTCGGCCTTACTTAAAGAGGATTCTCATCCTCTCTAACCCCTGCCAACCTACTGTAATCAGGCACCTGGATAACCTCTTTGTGCTAAAAATCCTGTTACTGCCTCGGAGAGAGGAACCTTAAAATGCACAAGCTAATCTTACTGACCGGAGAATGACCCAGGAATGAGGGAAGAACGTGACGTGTTTACTGCCGTCTTCTCTTCCCAACCAATTTCAAAACTGTGATAGCCAACAGAAATAAAATGTCAGTTCCATGTGAAAATCTAAAATTTTTTAGTAGCCACATTCAATTAAGCAAAAAGAAACAGGTTGAGCGAAAGATTTGGACATTTCCCCAAAGAAGACCTATGGAGGGTCAATAAGTACGTGAAAGATGTTCAACATCGTTAGTCATCAGGTAAGTGCAAGTCAACATGAGAAGACCACTTCACACCCATCAGTATGGCTATAACTTTAAAACAAAAATAAGTGTTGACAAGTATGTAGAAAAACTAGAGAGAAACTAGGACCCTCCTACACAGATAATAAGAATGTAGAATGGTGCAGCCTATGTGTAAAAGTTTGCCAGTTTCTCAAAAAGTGAATCACGGGGCTACCATATGACCCAACAATCCCACACCCGCGTATATTCCCAAGAGAAAGGAAAATGTGTCTCCACACAAAACCTGTCCCCAAATGTTCACAGCAGAATTATTTACAACAGCCACAGGGTAGAAACAACCCTAACGACCATCAACAGATAACATTCATTCAGGGATAAACATTCATTCAGCCATAACAAGGAATGAAGTATTACTGACACAGGCTACAACATGGATGAGCCTGGAAAACCTTACACTAAGTGAAAGAAGCCAGACCCCAAAGGCCACACACCGTATGATTCCACTGATACGATATGTCTAGAACAGAAACAGAAAGTAGATCAGTAGCTGACAGGGGCTAGGGAAGGGGAAAGTAGGGAATGACTGCTTAATGGGTACATGTTGCTTTTTGGGGTGATGAAAATGTTCTGGAATTAGATAGTGATGATCCCTGCACAACCCTGTGGCCATACCCAAAACCACTGAGTTATACTGTATACTTTTAAATGGTTCAGACGTGAATGTTATATTATGTTATATAAATGTTATCCCGATTCCTCAAAAAACAGATGAAATTAAATGTGAATATTTTATTTATCCTAGTATATCCAAATTGTCATTTCAAGGTATAAGCCACATCACATACAAGCTAATAAGATATTTTATTCTTTTCACACTAGATCTTTACACTCCAGGACATTTATGCTTACAGCACCTCTCAATGGGGACATGTTTAGTGCCAACAGCCACCTGCAGCCAGGGACAGCACCAGGTCCTGAGGACTAAGAAGGGGAAGAGGGGAGAAGGGGAGGAGGGGACAGAGGGGGAGACAGCTTGAGCTGGTATCTCTTCTGACAAGGACACTACGCCCATCACGAGGGATGTGCATTTGCAGAGGTGAGCAAACGAGCGATCTACTCATGGCATCCTACTTCCCACATACTCACACAGACACTCATGCACAAATACCGACCAGAAAGCAACACGGACTCCCAAGTGCTTCAGGCCCGCAGTTCCCGAGCCAAGGACCAGATCACCGGATGCGAGTTCCCATAGAAACAAGGCTGGAGGCTGGAGGCTTGGTCGGCCAAAGCATTCTTCTCTTCACAGGAGCTCCTCTGGCCGGGTCGACTTGGAAGGGTGGCAGCGGGGCTGGGACAGGGCTGGGCGGGCAGGCCTGCCGCCCCCAGCCTCCCTGCCCCCCGACCTCTCCACCCTGTCCCGGGAAATGAAGCCACCAGCCTCTGTGACCCCGCGTTCCCTTGACCTCCACACTCCCCAGCTGATGCCGCTGTTCGGCGTGGAGGACGTGGGCTGGGACTGGGCCCCGCGAGGACACAGGAGGGCTCTGCACACCTGACTTCCACGAGGGGCCGAGGGAGGGGACCCTCAGAGAGGACAGCTGTCCCATGGCCATGACCCCAGGAGGAACTCCAGAGCTCAGCAAAGCCGTGCAGTCAGAGCCAGGAGGCAGGAAGGCAGCAGGCCTTCAGGCCGCAGGGTGGGGCTGGCCGTGGACCCTCCACGGAAGACCCCAGTGAGGGCAGGAGCCAGGGGCAGTGGAGATGACAACAGACCCTTCTGCAGGCACAGTTTTGGCAGCAGCACAGGAAGGCTCGGCGCCAGCCCACAGAGGAAGGGCCCGGGGAGAGAAAAAGAGGGCCGAGGTTTTGAAGTCACAGTTAAGAGCCTACTCCGGGGGTCAACGGAACACTGCAAGAGACAGCTGCAGGATGCTAGGAAGCACAGGGATTTGCAACTTGGGTTATTCAGGGTCCAGAAAATGGCAGGGACATGGGGGGCGGGGGGAGACAGAGAGAGACGGAAAGACAGAGAGCGAGAGTCGACGTGAGAGAAGGACTCAAGGTAAGAACATGAACGTGTAGAAAACGTGATGCCAAGGGAAGCAGCAGACATACGTGGATGAGGGGTCCAGGATTCCACCTGCCTACAGTCCAGTTGAATTCACAGACAGCAAGTGAAGAGATGGCTGCCAGGGGCGGGGAGAGGGGGGATGGGGAGCACTCATTTAATGGGCTCGGATTTTCCATTTGGGAAGATGAAAAAGTTCCAGAGATGGATGGTGGTGATCGCTGCACAGCAGTGTGGATGCACTACATGTCACTGGACTGTGCACTTTAAAATGGTGGCAACAGTCATCTTTATGTCGTATATGTTACCATCCAAAGAAAGAGAAAGAAACATGGGTATGAGTGAGAAGGTGAGTGAGTGGGCGTGAGAGCACAGACAGGAGGAGACACTTGGGTGAGTGCATGCACGGCAGCCAGAGTCAGAGATCAGAGAAAACAGAGGATTCTGGTCAGAAAGAGCAGAGGAGGTCTGGCGCAGGGGCCGTGGGGTGGACAGCAACGGGGTGGGAACTGGCCCCGCAGGAGGGTGTGCATGAGGCCTGAGCTGCCAGGGAAGGGGATGGGGTGGACTAAGCAAAACTCCATGCAAAGTTTGAGAAAGCACCCACTATCCAGGAGACACCTAGCACACACAGGCACAGGTGCTCCACACCCAGAACGCTCCTGCCAAGACATCCCTGGGACAGAGAGAACAGCACCCGCCCACCCCGGCCACAGCAAGGTGGCTGGTATGGGAAAGCACCTCCCACATGCCGCCAGAGGGCCCAGGATGCCCCAGGACCCACCCTGGGATCAGCCGGGTGCCCAGCTCTGCCAAGCAAGGTCCAAGAGTGCCTGGCACAGGGACAAACACAGTCGATGGGAGGAGGCTAGGACCAGGACTGGCTCACACCTGCCCCCACATCCCCAGGGCCAGGCACACTGCAGGTGCTTAAGGGAGAAGCCCAAGCAGAGAGAGAGAGGAGGAGAAAGAGGGAGGAGGAAGGCGGAGGGGAGGAATGGGCAGAGGGAGGGAGGAGGGAGAGGAGGAGGGTGAAGGGAGGGAGGAGGCGAGGGAGGAGAAAGGAGAAAGGCAGAGGGAGGGAGGCGGGCTAGGGGAGGAAAGGGGGGAGGAAAGACGAGGAAGGAGAAGCAATAGCAATCTGGAAAGCTCCGGTTCTCAGAGGAATCCTAGCAGCCTTTCTGCTTCTGCCTGCAGGAGAGGCAGCACCTTTGCGCCGTCTGACTTTTTGCAGACAGATGTGCACAGACACGAGGGACTAAAGAGAACCTAAAACTGACACAAGTGTACAGGCGACAGGGCCACAGCCAACGGCCTAACAGCACCCACCCACGGGTCCAAACATACGTGATCACAGGTGCCCACTGACCGAAACCAAAGAGAAAATAAACGAAAAGATGCCCATGTCCCACCCCACGTCTGTCTCGTGGTGTCAGGTTAGGCAGCACAGAAGGTGACAGAGTCCACCCCAGCCGGCTTGAGCAGTCTTCTGGGGAAGAAGGGACAAGGCAAAAGCCGAACGCGGTAGCCACACCTGAGGCGTCCGTGACCACTTCCCAGCAGTGAGGTGCTGAAATGCCCTTTCTACTGGGTATGAAGCCAGGGTCTGTCTCCATGCCATGGGGAAGAGGGGAGCAACGTACAGAAAACGCTCGCTGCGTCGGGGCAGCCGCCACCATAGTGGGCTGCTTGCTGCCAGACAGCGCTCGCAGGGAACTCAGCCACAGGGCGTCTTCACATCGAGTCCAGGCTTGAATCACGTCAGCATCCTGAGGTTTCCCAGGACGGATTCCCAGGCAGCCTCCCTTGGGGTGGGAGGAGAGGTCCGAGAGAGGCAAGGGCCGGGGGGGGGGGG
>NW_007258462.1:139901-152679 GCF_000164805.1 Carlito syrichta | reverse complement strand
GGACGGGGGGAACGAACACCCACTGAGGAGGGACACAGTCTTCAGCCAAGGGCATCAATGCGCATGTCGCATTGCTGTCTCCTGCGAACACTTCTTTAAAATGTGGGAAGTAAATTACTTGGGTTTAATCACAAGCCTATCTTTGAAGGTTCAATCCAACTGGCAAACTGGAGAATTGACACACTGATAGGATTCAAAGTTTTCTGAGATAAACACTTTTTTCAGGGAAATGGATTTTCAATGGACTTTATTGACTTGCTTTACTCTGCCACAATGCAGATTCTCCTTCACTGGTCCCACCTCTCACAAAGCTTCGAATCGTTCTCCAGCTGTCCTTCAAACCTGCTTTGCAGAACGCACCCCATGCTGCCCAGATTCAGTGTGATGTCACTTTTTGCTCAGAATATTTCAAGAGCAGCCTGCCTGGGTTGAACCTTCTCTGCTCTGCTGCTCACCCCAGGCATCCTTCCACGGGGCCAGGGCCTGCCTGTAACCCCGTATCTGACCATGCTGGTCCACAGCTTACGCCCGAGGATGGCTCCCTGCCTCAAACTCAAGTCCAAACTCCGTGGCTTAAAAGACCCTCTGGAGGCTGGGTTGGACGGTTCAGCCTATTATCCAAGCGCTTTGGGAGGCCGAGGCAAGAATTGCCTGAGACCGCAGGTTCAAGACCAGCCCGGGCAACTCTGTGAGACCTCGTCTCTACAATAAATTTTTTAAAAAGGGCCTTTGGAAAGTACTCTACACCAAATCTCACACTCTGTCAGGCCCTCTCATACACCCCACCCTCCTTCCACGCCCAGTCAGACACCATGAGGCCGGCTCCCTGATGACTCCTGGGCTTGGGACACCCTTGGGGGCCAGCCTGGTAGGAGACGCTGGAGATCGGCCCCTCCCTGGGGGCTCCACGTGCCTTTTGCTGTACCTTCCTAGACAGCAAAGACATGAATGCTAAAACCCATTTCCAGATTCATTCCAATGGGATTCCGATTCCGATCAGATGCAACCCCTGGAAATTCGAATGCTCAGCAGAGCAAGGGAGTGGGAGGTGCAGACTGGAGGAGTGGAGTGACCCCTGCTCTGGGCCACAGCACAGACTCCTGGCCCCAAGCTCAAGGTTGGGCTCAGGGGAGTGGCGTGGAGTTGGTGTCAGGGAACTGCCCTTTCCACAGCCTGAGGGCACCTACTTCCTTGGACCAAATCCTTTCTGCCTAAAAGAGCTACGCGGTTTCTCAGTCTACACTGATCCCAATACACTCATTTACTCATCACTCTCTAGCACTCAACGTAAAAGGCACGGATAATGGACGCAGCCTGCACATCACTGGGCACAAGCCATCCCCTGGCAGAATAAATAACTAACAGACAGAACAAGACATGAAGACCCAGTGGGAATAACAAGACAAAAGCTGCTCTAGACCCCGGGTTCCTCAATCACAGAGATAAAAGGTGAGAGAAGAATCAAAGACGCCACTTCTATCTATAAAAGTCCACTCTGGTTCCCCAAGAAAACCACCCCTCCAGGAGGAAATCATCGTGCCCACAGGTGCACAAGGAGAATTGGCCAGAGAGAAGACCCTGGAAGCCTTGAGAACTGTATGTGACCACATGAGGGTGCCGCCTAGTGGAGCTGGTATGACAGAAAGACCAGCAGGCCAGGCCATCCCAGCCCAGCCCCCTGCCAGCCATTCTCAAGTCCTGGGAGCCGGCATTCAGTCTCTTTACCTGTCTCAAGAGGTAACAATGACTGTCCCCCCAAAAAATGAGTTTGAGAGGCAAGAGGATTGCCTGAGCCCAGGGGTTGGAGGCCAGCCCGGGCAACTTGGAAAGACCCCATATCTACAATAAATAATAAATTAGCCAGGCTTGGTGGCCTGCACCTGCAGTTACAACTACTTGGAAGGCTGAAGTGGAAGGATCACCTGAGCCCAGCAGGTCGAGGCTGCAGTGGCCATAAGCGTGCTATTGCACTGCAGCCTGTGCGACAGAGTAAGACTCTGACTTAAAAAAAAATCCAAAAAACAACCACCAAATGAGAAATGTGTTTGTGTGTGCAAAAGCACATTGCAACTCGAAAGTAGGACCATGTCTTCCAAGACGACAGCATGATGGCGAGGAAGGTCAGGACCAACGACTCTTGTTGCTCAAAAGCGGCTCCCTTTCAGAATGTGCTGTGTGCATGTCTCGTCTACATGCTGGCTATTTGGCGATGTCACCAGGCCTAGTGATTCCAAGTCTTCGAAAGTGGTGAAACTGTGATGACCAGCCTTTGGCTGAGAGGGGAGAGACGTCTAACTGAGATCCAAATCACTGCACTCATTTTGCTCTCATGGGGACACTCAATTTTCTTGACCTCTATGGAGATGAGCTTCAGGACTTCAAGGATAAGCAAATGCATCTAGAGCAGCTTTGTGGAAAGAGGAAACTAAGGAAAGGAGAAGGGAAAAGAGCAGGGGAAAAAACCAGTATTGGCCCATCAACATCCTCAGTGACAGAGAGGAAAAGGCGTGTCTTCCCCTATAACGGAGGAAAGAAATAGTTAAGCAAAGGATACTTGGAGGAACTGTGATGTCTAATAAGTTAAATTGTGACTGGTTTCTTAAACATACCTCCCCCCGCCTTTTTTTTAAGAGACAGGGTCTTGCTATGTTAACCAAGCTAGAGTGTAGTGACACAATATGAGTTCACTGCAGCCTCGAACTCCTGGGCTCAAGCGATTCTGCTGCCACAGTGTCCCGAGTAGCTGGAACTGTAGGCACATACCACCACGGCCAGCTGATTTTTGTATTTTTTGTAGAGATGGGCCTTAAGTGATCCTCCTGTCTCGCCCTCCCAAAGTGCTGGGATTACAGAAATGAGCCACTGCGCCAACCAAAACAGTAACTGGAAACCATTCTCACAGTGTAAAATTATTTTGGCCTTGGTTTTGTAATCTGAGGCTTAATTGTCTAATAAAATGAATAATACTTAAATAAAGTGAAGTCGGACCAATGACCAGGCTTCTTAATATTAGTCATTTCCTTTTCAAGCAGAATCTTTCAGAAAAAGTCACTCACGTAAACAAACACCGCCGTAAGTGAGGGAAGCAGCCCCAGCCCAGGCCCAGAGGACACACAAGGACCTTCGAGTCAGACCACCTCCAGCTCTTCTGGGTCAGAAGCCAGCTGTTTGCGAGAAGAATGAGAGGAAAGTGCTCTGAACACGCCACAGAACCCTCCTCCCCCTCCCACGCTACTGTGCAAGAGAAGCCGGCAGTTCACAAAACCACCCGGGGATGGGTGCAGGTCCCACAGGCAAGTGTGACAAGGGGGCCGAGGTCGTGCCTCTGGACCTGAAGGCCAGCCTGCTCCACCCTCCCCCCTCCCCCTGCCTCTTTCTTGAAGCTTTTCTTCTTCTAGACGCAAAGCCCTAGGCATGTTGCCAACATCCCTTCTGGTCTGCCACTCAGTGGCTTTTCTTTTTTTGGTTAGCCACTCCCCTTCAGGATTGATGCAGGAGCTGTGCTTCTGTGACAATTTTCTTCACACCACTGCAGTGATGATGCGCGTATTTTAACAAATAAATGAAAAGCATAAATGTTGAAATGGATATACAGCTGCAGGAAACCAGCCTAGTGAGAATGTTCCCAACACAAAACACCGAAAACGAAGCTATTTCTGACTCTTTTAGCAAGCAAAGATGAACACAACAGCTGGAAGACACGCACTTCCCTTCACTAAGGGCTATTCAGGGGCTCCCGGATGCTTCCCGGGCACCTCAGAGAGTAGGTCTTGCCATGCCCAGGCCTTTGTGACCACTGCTGGCTCCCGAGTGGCAGCTAGCCAAGAGAGTGCCCAGGACCTTTGGAAGCCTTTGGACCCAAATTATCAATCAGCCTCCGATAACATGAAAGAATGAATTAGACCCCTCTGCACCCTCCTTTGGCAATAACACACAGCTTTACAAGGGAATCCTCACGGGCTCTCAGCAAAAACTATCTAAAACCCAAGGGTCTGTTTCCACCATTTAAAAACCTGCTTTATATGTACACACATGTGCATCCGTAAAAAGAAAACAGCATTTCACCGGTGGCCATGTGAGGACTAGTTACACTCACACAAATGTGGTGGTTTAGAAACGTGACCCCAAGTTCCTTGACACTGCTACCGAAGTTGGTGTCTAATTTCCCTGAAATTCCCCTTAGTGACTGGCTTCTAATGCATGCAGCGGAAGTGACCCCGCCAACTTCAGAGGCAAGGTCAACACAAGGTACTGTGGGCTGAAGGGCATACCCCAAAATTCATGTCCACCAGGAACCTCCAAATGACCTGATGTAGAAACACGGTCTGTTGCAGAGGTAATCCAAGTGAAAGTGTGGTCATCAGGTGGGCACTAATCCAACATGACTGGTGTCCTTACAAGAAGAGGCGAAGACACAGAGGCAAGCCGGCCACACGATGGCAGAGGACTAAACTGCATCTGTGAGCCAAGGAACACCAAAGACGCCAGCACACACCACAAGCCAGAGGAGGCAAGGCAGGCTCCTCCCGATGACCCTGCTGACACCTTGACTTTGAACTTCTAACCTCCAGGCCTATGAAAGAATACAGTTTTGTGGTTTTCAGTTTGTGGTGATTTCTACAGCCACCCTAGGAAAGGAATAGGAAAGGTGCCGCAGATTCATTCTTCTGGCCAGTCCCTCTCCTCCTGTGAGGACAGCAAGTCCTGGAGCGGCCTCCATGCTGTGAGGAAGCCAAGCTGCCATGTGGGAAAGCCACACAAAGGTATCTCAGCTCCAGCCCCAGCTCAGGAATCAGGGATGGCTGCACTGACTGCCAGATAATGAACAAGGGTCTCTTTGGATGATTCCAGCCTCAGCCTTCAAGGCACCCTGGAGGCTGGACTACAGAGTAGAGACAACCAATCCCCTCTGAGCCTTCCCAAACTGCAGACGTGGCAGCAAAATAACGCTGTTCGTCCCGGCTTTCAGCAACAATGTCCTGGGGTATCCTGAGATACTGTAACAGAAGTATCCAAGTCTGCTCACCAGAACCAAACGTAAATCTTCACACGCAAGACACAGTCACCTGTGCCAACAAGACATCAAGACTGTCGACAGACGCTCCTCCTTTCCATCAACAGGTACGAGGAACCCTTGTCTAGAATTGCAGCCCTCAGCTTCTCCTTATGTCGCAGCCGCCTCAACTAAGATAATCAGGTACAACAGGTCAAGCATCTCTTAGCTTTTTTTTAACATATGCAAAAACTCAAGTGTTTAAATGTCTTATCATTTAGAGAACCCCATTTGTTATTTTACAATTTTCACAGCACACCTACATTTATAAAAGCTTGAATATAATCAGTCACTTATAAAAGCTCAGATGTAATCTGTATTTTATTTATTTATTTATCTGAGTCGGAGTCTCATTCGTGGCATGATCATGGCTCACCACAGCCTCAACCTGCTGGGCTCAGGCGATCCTTCTGCCTCAGCCTCCCAAGTAGTTTACAGGCACGCTAATTTTTATTTTTTTGTAGCAATGAGGTCTCACTCTGTTGCCCAGGATGATCTCAAACTCCTGGGCTCAAGCAATCCTTCTGCCTCAGCCTCCCTAAGTATTGGGATTACAGGCATGAGCCACTGTGACCAGCCCTGTATTGTCTATTTTAAAGGAAGTGGAGGGTTCTCAATGGTTAATTTCTGAGTGACAGAATTACAGGTGAATTTAATTTTCTTTTTGCTATTTTCAAAATTGTCAACAACAACAATACTCTTTAAATCAAGGATAAGACAACTCTTTTGAAAGTTACTTAATATACATAATCATTTCAAAACAAAATTTAACGTCCCTTCTTATATACACCACAGGAAATGCAGTGCTTCCACTCAGTTATAGAAATTCACATATATAAATATAAATTCACTTGCACAATAGCACTGAGGCCAGCAAACCATCTCTACCACACCAACTGCTGTGACAGAGGGAGGCAGAAAGGAAAGAAAACTGAAATGGCAGTTCAATCTCCAAGATGCAGCTGAAGCCTCACTGGAAGTATCTACGATCAAATGATTGGAAGCCATGGGATGAAGTTCAAATTATCAAGACAGAGAGACTCTGACTGATGGGTCAATGCCAGGTTTTGTGCCAGGTTTTCCCTTCATCTAATGGGCTGTGGACACGGGGCCATTAAAATGGAACATACATGGTTATGTGGCCTTTCACGTGGACAGCAGCCAAGGGTGAAGGGACATTCTCCGGGGATGGCAATGATACCTGCCATTATACACCTTTATCTCCCAATACACTTCCTTGTTGGGTAAGATGTTGCCCCCACATTCCATTTCTAACCCTCTGCTTTATGCTACCTTATATGCCGAAATGTCACCCTTACACAAACTTCTCTAAATCCCATTTTAACCTCCAAGGCTCCAAGCCAATGATTTTAGGAAAAAACGACAACTGCTTTAGCCAGTATCCATCTCTTCTTTCATGTAACTCCTGCTGCTGTTAAAAATTAATTATTCTTGACAGGGTGTGGTGGCTCATGCCTGTAATTCCAGTATTTTGGGAGGCTAAGGTGAGAGATCATTTGAGTCCAGAAGCTTGAGACCAGTCTGGGCAACAAAGTGAAGACCTCATTTCTACAAAACCACTAAAAAAAATTAGCTGGGCATACTGGTGTGTACTTGTAGCCTCAGTTTCTAGGGAGATTGAGGTGGAAGGATCGCCTGAGCCCAGGCATTTGAGACTGTACTGAGCTGTTACTATGCCACTGCATTCCAGCCTGGGCAACAAAGTGAGACCCTGACTCAAAAAAAAAAGTGTGTCATAACCCACCCAATTATTAGGTACAGCTTACTAATGAGTCCAAACTGTAGCTGGAAAACGCTGTCAGCTTAGAGCAACTCCCAGGTGCCTAAGAAGTGCTACATAGGCCTGCTCTTCTCTCAAATAGTGAAACACTAGAAACTTTAGAGGCCCCATCAGTAGGGGATGGATAAATAAACTGTGGCAAATTTATACCAAGACAGCAGGTACAGCAGTTAGGCGAATAAACTAGATCTATAACATCAAAAGACCTCAAAAAATAATGCTGACTACAAGAAGCAAGTTACACAATGACAGAGTAACCAAATGTGTACATTGAAAATTCAGAAAAAAATTGATTGTTTTGGACGTGTATAGAAAAGGTTCTGAAATACAAGCTACAAAGATAATCATTAAAATTTACAATCACGGCTGTGCTGGTGGGAGGGAAAGGAGGGGAGGGACTGACAAGGGGAACACAAAGGATCTCAACTTTTGATTATCTTGCTTTAAATAACATCTGCAAGAGGGGCACACAGGTGTGCGCTTACTACTCTTCTGACCTCTCTGCATTTAAAAGATTACACACTCTCTGAGCCCCGGCATGCAGACTCTGATCTAGTGTGCATTTCACAATCTGTGTTTTTCGTGTAAGCTTGCGAGTGATTACGAGGAGTAGTGGAACTAGAATTGATTGCTCGGAAATAACTTCTGTAGCAAGTAAGTTCAAGACTCCAAGATGGGGTATAACAACAGCCGACTGGATAAGCTGAAGTGATACGTGCGCATGAGAACACCGCAAGCTGCAGAGACTTTCAGGGAACACCACCTCCCCATCAGAAGGTGACCACTTCTTCCACTGCCAAAAGTTCTCCGGGCTGCCCCTAAATCTCACAGAGAAAGGGGGAAGGCCACCAAGAGGCACGTGAGGTCCAGCCTGCGCCCTCTGCTCCTCCAGAGAATGTGACTCCCCGTACTCAGAGGCACCCACGAGGCCCTTTACTAGGGACGTGATCACCCTAACCTGCGCTGTCCAGTAAGGCCATATGTCAACATTCACATTTAAATTAGTTTAAATGAACTAAAACTCAGTTCCTCAGTCCCACTAGCCACACTTCAGGTATTCAGTAGGCTCTAGTGGCTGGTAGCTACTGCACTGCACCGCACACAGAAAATTCCATCACTGAAAATTCTATCAGACCGGGCTGACCCAAAGCAACCATTTCATTATGAAAAAGTGCTTGTTAGATCACATTCTTCCTGACAGGTTTGGTGTTTAAGTTTTTACCCAGGCCCTAACTTGAGGGATACAATACCTGCCCAGTGACTCCGGGTCATGTGAGATCTGCAAACCACCCCCACCCACAGGACCCCACCCCCCTACCTTCTCCCACAGCTAAAAATCACTGTTAGACCACCAAATGATTCTTTGCATTTTTTTTTTTTTTTTTTTGAGACAGGGTCTTGCTCTGTTGCCCAGGTGGAGTGCAGTGGCGTAATCACAGCTCACCACAGCCTTGAACTCCTGGGTTCGAGGGATCCTTCAGCCCTAGCCTCCTGACCTCCGGAGTGGTGGGATTACAGGTGTGTGTCACGATGCCTGGCTACTTTTTTTTTGTAGAGGCTAATTTTTAATTTTTTGTTTATGTTGCCCAGGCTGGTCTCAAACTCCTGGCCTCAAGCAATCCTCCCACCTCGGCCTCCCAAAGTGCTGGAACTACAGGTGTGAGCAACTGTGTCTGGTTGATTCTTTAAAACTCTAAAAAGAAACCTCATCCCGATTTGAACCACAAGTGCTAAGATTAACAAAGCACTTTCTAAGATTAAAAAAAAACAGAGTGGACAAATATTTGGGTAAAGGACCAATCTGTCTAAGAACGTGGAAATGAGACCAAAAGAGCTCACTGGGACACCGTCACCTTTGGAAGTGAGGCGATATGGAAACAATGTTTTTAAAGTTAGTATTATGAAAGTTTTTAATGTATACAAAGGCCATGAAACAGTGTGACAAACTCCCACGTGCTGATCACCCTTCGTTAACAGTAATGGCTCAGGCCAGTCTGTGGCCCTCGTGGTCCCCAGTTCAGGTGGGGGCAGCCCAGAAGGTGTGTCTACACTGAGGGCAGGGGAGGCCAGCGTGCAGGGCTGAGGGCCAGCCTGGAAGCTGCCTAGGGTCTAGGTCTCATCCCGGGTGACAGTTTCAATTCTCTGTGCCCAAGTTCCCTCGTCTGCAAAATGGGGCCACGCAGGGGGCGCATTAGACAGCCCTGAGAGACACCCAGTCTGCCAGAGCCAAGAACAGGCTGGAGGAAGGCAGCTCCCGGGGCCCCTGTGGGGCGAAACTCTCCTGCCAAGGCCCCGCTGCACCAGTTGCTCCTGGTTCTACCTTCAAGACGTCTTCCTAACCCTTTTGAAAAACTAGCGCAACGTGGTTTCAGGGTTTCAATTTGTGGCCATGATCTGAATGCTGGTGTCCTCCCTGAATCCACACATTAAAACCCTATCACCAGCCGGGCTCGGTGGCTCAGCCTGTAATCCCGCGCCTTTGGGAGGCTGAGGTGAGTGGATTGCCTGAGACCCGCCTGGGCAGCGAGACCTCATCTCTACAATAAATCGAAAAATCAGCCAGGCCTGGTAGCGCATGCCTGTAATTCCGGCTCCTCAGAAGGCTGCAGTGGAAGGACCGCCGGAGCCCAGCAGGTTGAGGCTGCGGCGGCCGGGAGCGGCCATTGCACTCCAGTCTGGGCAACAGAGTGAGACTCCAGCTCAAAAAAATACTACTACTAATAATAATCTGTTGTATATAAGCCACCCAGTCTTCAGTATTCCAGTAGCCCAACCAAACTAAGACCGAATCCACGCAAAAAAAGACGATAGTATCACTACCCTGCTGTGGTTTACTACTACTGCCATCACTGTTGCTATGGTTACTGCTGCTGCTGTTCCTCCTCCTATTAGAATGATTCGTTGAAATGATATGAGTGGCCAGTTTTTGACCTTTCATTCTGCATCGAGCCCCGTGCTAGACCCTTTATAAAGGTGACCTCACAGAACCTTCACAGGTGCCCCATAAGGCAGATTCTTGTTATGACCACACGACAGAGGAGAAAATAGGTCCAGAGAACTGAAGTGACTTGCCTAAAACACACGCAGCCAGGGAGACTCTGAACCCAGATCTGTCTGATCCAGAAGACCTATGCCTTCCACCACACCAAACCACAGTCAGAACCCTCCTGGGCTGGGCTATGATGAGGAACCTCCCTTGTGAAATAAATTTCTTATATTTGAAAAGCTAAAAGCTCTCAGTAAAAACACTCTCCTTCCAAATAGCTATCTGATGTTCTTCCAAATGAATATTTTTACCCTGTTAAATGTGACTCCTAGATTTTCAAATATATGCCCTAAGCTTGTCCGTTGTGACTGCTAAGGAAGCCCCCCTCCCCTGTGCATCCTGAAACACAAGCCTCCTTTAAAAAAGGAAGCCATAAAACTGATGCTTAAGAACCAACATGAAAGTCACCTGGCTTCTGTCTGGTGAACATTCCCCCTCATTTCTTCCCATAGACAGATTTTTCTTAAGAAGCAGCTAGTTGACCACATTTCAAAAAATTCCAAGTTTGTGGGCTTATCTCCACAAGAGATTATGCTCAAATAAACCAACATTTCTATGTATCTAGGTCTTGCCTATGGTAATGAAGTCTCACTGACTGAGTTACCCTGAATTCTAGAAGGAATGAATCTGGGTAGTGCCCTCTGAGGATTCCACCCAAGCAATACAGGAAGTCTAGCTGTCTACAGCTGTCTACAGCCAGTTTGAAAGGGGTCTGGAGTGCATGCCCAGGCCGGGGAGGAGTGCCCACTGAGGGGATGTCCTTCCCGTTCAGACACAAAAATATCCAGGAGCTTGGAGGAGTATGAAGACAGAGATTAGCTGTTTCTAGAATCTGGCATTTCTTGGACGAAGAAAATTTCGGAAGCACTGAGTAGACTGACAGAGTTAAGAAAGCGAGATGGCCATGCACAGTGACTTAGCGCTTTGGGAGGCCAAGGTGGGAGAACTGCTTGAGGCCAAGAGTTTGAGAACAGCCTGGTCAACTAGCCAGACTCCCTCTCTATAACATAATTTAAAAAAATTAGCTGAGCATGATAGTGTGCACGCCTACAGTCACAGTTTCTTGGGAGGCGGAACTGGAAGAATCACTTGAGCCCAGGAGTTTGAGGCTGCAGTGAACTATGATTGTGTCACTGCACTCCAGCCTGGGCCACTGGGGGGGGAGGGAGGAAGGGAAGGGGAAGGGGAAGGGGAAGGGAAAGGGAGGGGAGAGGAGGGAAAGAAAAAAGAAAGAAAGGAACGGCAGGAAAGAAGGAAGGAAGGGTTTCTGTGGGTGGGGGGCACACCTCATCAACAAGGGTACCTGCATAATGAACATTTGTATACCTAACCCTGAACTGTACCCCACATCTTTAAAAAAAATTTAAAAATAAAAATAAATTGTCAGCACAAGATGTAAAACAATACGCAGCATAATAAAGGACAAAAGTATGGACCTGGCAGCAACTGAGATGGATGTAGAGTCCACCCTACTCAGGGATCTCTCACAGAAACAGACCTGAGTACCACATGTTCTCACTCATTGGTGGACCCCGAACGTTAATCATGATGCTACATGAAAGGGATTGGCAGCAGTGGGACACTGCCAGGGGACGGGAGTGCCCATAGCTCGGAGAAGGGTGCCTGAGCCCAAACCAGGCAACGGGAGGACCAAAGGGAGGCCCGAACATCACCTGTATGGTGACCACTTATGTACCTAACCCTGAATTGCACCGCACACCTTTAAAATGAAAAAAAAATTAGCATAGACAGCGTGGGGAAAAAAGGAGGAAGGAAGGAAGGAAGGAAGGAAAGGAAAGGAAAGGAAAGGACAGAAACAAAGAAAAATCAAACACCACAACAAAACCCCAAACAGCAGAGCACCAAACACCACATACTCACACATACCCACGGTATCTTTTACCACTACCATTCAAAAAGAAAAGATGTTTTTTGGGTAACCCCTTCGGGTCCCCTCCCACTGTGGGAGCTTTCCTGTCCTCTCAATAAATCCTGCCTAAAAAAACAGAAAAAAGAAAAAAAAACATGTTTTTCTTTTTTCTTTTTTTTTTTTTTTTTAGTTGGAGTCTCACTCTGTCGCCCAGACTGGAGTGCAGTGGCCGCTCCCGGCCACCGTAGCCTCCACCTGCTGGGCTCCGGTGGTCCTTCCGCCTCAGCCTCCCAAGTAGCTGGAACTACAGGCGCATGCTACTACGACCGGCTGATTTTTTTTGATTTATTGTAGAGATGAGGTCTCGCCAAGTTCCCCAGGCAGGTTTCAAACCCGTGGGCTCAGGCAATCCACTCACCTCAGCCTCCCAAGGTGCAGGATTATAGGCTGAGCCACCGAGCCCGGCTGAAAACATGTTTTTTAAAAGAACAAAAGCATGGAAAGGCTAGAGGCTCCGAGTGAAAGACAACCCTTTCTAAGAAAGAGTGGAACTTTGAGGCCATGATCCACACGCACGCAGAGCTGGGGAGGAAGGCTCGCAGACACACAAAACATCCTCCCCATTCCTGCTGAGGGGCCAAGCTTGTCCTGGCTGGTCTGGGCCACCTCAGTCACTGAGCAGCATAAAGGAGCTCAGATGATCCCACTCACTTTGCCCTGTCCACCCGGGGAGGCTCAGGCAGAAGGATCGCCTGAGCCCCAGATGCGGTGAGCCACGAGCTGTGGTAAGCTATGATTGTGCCACTGTACCCTAGCCTGGAGGACAGAGTAAGACCCTGACTTAAAGAAAAAGAAAAAATTAATTGGCAGGAAGCCTCTTGTTAATCTATAGAGTATATGGTTTTGGTTTTTTTTTCTTTAAAACCTAAATGTCAATGCCCTTGAGTCCTTCACTTTTTTTTTTTTTTGAGTTAGAGTCTCACTCCATTGCCCAGACTGGAGTGCAGT
>NW_007258462.1:133009-139414 GCF_000164805.1 Carlito syrichta | reverse complement strand
AAAAAAAAAAAAAAAAAAAGAAAAAAATTATGTTTAAAAATAGAGACGAGGTCTCACTATGGTGTCTAGGTTGTCTTTGAACTCCTGGGCTCGAGTGATCGCCTGCTGCAGCCTCCCAAAGTGCTAGGATTACAGTTGTGAGCCACAACGCCTGGTCAGTCAAGTCCCCTACCTTCTTTGTGTTTATTTGGAGGCCTGAACCCCCCTCCTCCATGAGATACTGCAAGGAACGAATGCCATTCCTCTCTAGGACACAAGCACCTAGCACGGCCCTAGCACAGAGCAGCTACTTAGTACGTTTGCAGAAATGGGAAAAGCCAACGGGGGGACAGGATGCCTCCTGAAGCTTCTGCATTTCTCCCACTTATCACTGTTGAAAATGTTTCACAAGCCTGGCCAGAGGCTCAGGGGCAGACGGGGACGTACCGGACAGAGCCTCTGCCCACGCTCATCCCGCCACCATTCCACAAACCTACACCTGCCACCCAGGACGCAACAGACCACGTGGCCACCGCAGCCTCAATGGGAGCACGGCTTGCCTTCTCATCCTGGTACAGCTTGTTGACACTCTCCAGCTGGAAGTTGTGGCTGGACTGGATCTTGTCGAGCTGCTCCCGCTGCTTTTCCAGCTCCCCCTGGAACTCATTCTTCTTCAGCTCCACCGCGCCCCTCTCCGCAGCCGCCCTGCGGACCCTGCCTTCCAGCTCCACGATCCTCGTCTGCAAGGACACCCAGCGTCAGACTCGCCGGCCTGAGCGCCCACCACGAAAACCACACCTGACCTCATGCACATGTGGTGCGCCCAGTGCTTCGTGGTGCGGGTCGACCATACAGAAGCGAGAACAGGATTTGCTGGAGAAGTGTGCTGTGGGGGAAGGAATGCAGAGGGAGCTGACTACCACTCCCTGGCTGGCTCCTGTGACAAGCGCACAGAACTGTCCCGTGCTTTACCTGGCATGAGGTGGAGCTCAAATGTGGACTTCCTCCTCCCTTCTAACACGGCACTTAACAACTCTTTATCAGACAAAATGTCTGGAAACAGATTCTGTTCTCCAACTCCAGACGTCCAGAGCTCATGTGCTCGGAGAACAGGACTTTGGTGCACATTCAGACACCAGGACGATGAGCCTGGGTGGCAGGCATGGGCAGGACAAGGCACACACAGAGCTCAGGTGGGGCGGGGTACCAGGCACCTCTCTGTGCCTCGGTTTGCCCACCTGTGAGAGGGGGAAAGTGAAGTCCCAAGCTCGCAGGGTTTGTGCACAAAATAAGATCATTTGTATAAACCGCTGTTACAGGAAAATCGTTCTAACACTTATTAAAATGGTAACTAAGACTTGCTCCCAAGACTGCCACAATAAGGGGGAGAAACTATGCTCAACTCGGAACACAAGAAGGACAGCTGGGGATTCACAGCCGACGAGCAGAGTGAGGGAGTCTAGGAGGAGGGGACTCTTGCTAAACAAGGCAGACCCAGGACTCAGACATCGAAGGTGGGGATAAGGACCTTCGTCAGACATCAAGGATGCAAAGACGACTTGGTAGGATTCTTTGCTAAAGACCCGGACGGGCAGGCCAAAGACGGGGTGGGGCTTGTGGGCTGAGACAGAGGCCTAGCCGAGAAGAAGGCTCGGAGAGCCTGACTAAGATAGGGTCAGGAAGGGAGTCTTTGGCACTGCTTGGCACTGTGCCTGACCCATGACTGGCAACAATACGTGGGAAAGCTAAAATTATTATCATTAAACGGTAACGATGAAGACTGGCGCCTTTAAAAGTACATTTCTTCTACTGAACATTCCTTTTGGGGGCTCAAGATTTGTGGAACAATAAATGTCATTTAATGCCATGTGCTATTTTGAATTCCTCATCAGGCTTGAGAAGTGGGATAAAAATACTTACAAGCTCACCAAACTTGAAATTATACTGAGTGACATTGATGTGAGTCTGTCCCAGTGAAACAGGTTAAATAAATTATGGCACCAGTACATTTGTTACTTTTTTAATAGTAAGATGTATACATTTCAGTATAATAAATGTTTTCCAATTGTTTTGCAATAAATAAATAAAAATGCATTTCTTATACCCAGCATCCAAACGTACCACTAGTACAGCCCTCTGATATCTCATGTGGACAGTGGACCAAGCAAGCTGTCTTTTCAGAGCCCCCTCAAATGGCCCAGGTGAAAGCCCTCAACTCGCAGGAAAAGCAGGGAGGGCTATTTCAACAGCAAGTCTAATGAGCACCAAGGGGTCCTCTCCCAACCAAAGCACAGCTGGTTTGGAGTACAGCCTAGGGCTGCGGGGGAAGATGGGCCCTAGACTTGCGTCACGGCATGTGCGCTGAGCACAATGCCTTTGCTGACCATCAACAGCCAAAGCCCTGGACTCCAGTGCCAGCAACTTTAAATACTCCACGGCATTTCCGCAAAAGAAATAAACAGAGCACCTGGAGATCCACGCTCCGGGAGCTGGCAATCCAGTAGTTGAAGCCCAGGACGATGATACAGGCCACCAGCGCAGCCAGCACAAGGGGCGGCGACTTCATGCTGCGACGCCCGTTTCCCAGTCCCATCATCTCAAAACCTGGGGTGAGAACCTGCCAAATAAGAGCAAACACACACATCTCAATAGGAGTTTTACCAGCCCCAAAGCAGGTTGCGTGATCAGCCCAACCAGCAGGGAAGGCATCCTGCCACGAAGCACACACCAGCGTCTTCCCCTCGACATGAGAAGAGCGTGGGCAGTACCCAGAGTCTGCGGTTCCATGTACCCTGGGTAGTGCGGCAGCTCCTAGGACAGGCTTGGAGAGTGAGTGCTGGCCCTGCCCTAGCTCAAGCCTTGGGCAAGGAACGATCATTGTACACTTCAGATTCCTCATCTGCAAAGTGGGTATCATCCCAGTAGTACTCACAGCCCCAACAGTTGGAAAATTAAACTAATCATTTCTGGAAGCAGCAGTGTTTGAGAATGAATCACCTCTGCCAACAGCAATAGCAAATAGTAGGTGCTTCTCTATCCCATAAGAAAGAACACCTTCCTCATTATTCCCCAGAGAGGACTTTGTGATTTGATTTCAAACAAGGGAGTTGCTTTTTTTTAACCCATTGACAGAATTACTAATGACACCGGATGAAAGCGTTTCTTGAGCAAATCAGGACACTTGAGCACAGACGACTATGGATTCCCACACATAAGTCACTGTCAGGCAAGACTCAGGCAGCAGATGTGTCGCCTCTCTCATGACACACGAGGGAACAGGAGGTGTGCAATCGGGCCAAAGTTGCTGGGAAGAATGTATTTTAGGATTTTAGGATTCTGGGTGGAAACGAGGCATTCTCTCCCAAACCAGAGCACCTAGTCCTTCACATCTTCACTCCTGTCCCTTCAAGGACCCGGTTTGTGCAACTGCAGCACTGTGTGCCTTGCGTTAGGAAAGACAGCACCTTGGTGAGCCAGAATGCACAAAGACACGACTTAGAAGAGATGCTGTCAGTTCCGTTCACAGGCTTTGACTCAAGACCAGGTCTGGCTGGATGCAAGTCCGGTCGCCAAGAACAAGGAAAGGTGACTTTTCCAAATGGCTTTTGCTGAGCCGGATAAAACAGGACCTTATCAGAGTGAAGGCAGCTGCACTGCAACAAACCGTCTGAGAACAGAGAGCCTCTTATGCCAGGTGTGGCCAGTACGGGGGCGGGGAGTAGTGGGGAGGAGGTGGCCGGAGGAAGGGGAGCGGAGGGAAAACCACCAGGGACTCACCTGCAAGGCAAAATTCTCACGGCTGAGAACACACGCGAGCTGAGCCTCACCCTATGGTCTTTCCAGGGGTGCCATCAAAGGCGCCTTCTTCCTGAATAGCTAACCGCTAGTGTAGAGACCTGCATGGGGACAGATAAGCAATCCCGTGGAATCAACTAAAATAAAGCACCACCAGGCCTACCACAGGGGCAACTGATGACCGAGTTTTACCTCCACTCATGGCTCACTCACCAGCCTCTGATCTCTCCATTTGAGAGAGGAAAACAAGGTTTTAATGCAGTCATCAGCTGATATAGACGAGCGCTGAATATACTAAAGGAGAAAAATACTCAGGAACACTAAACCTCTAGAACATTCTACAGATCTGCTGAAATTGTGTCTCCACCGCCCAATCACATCTGATTTTGGTCACAAAACTCCTCTGAACCTGTTTTTAAAACATAAAAGTAAGCCGGCTCGGTGGCTCAGCCTGTAATCCCGGATTACAGGCTGAGCCACCGAGCCCGGCTTGGGACAGTATTTTCTAATGCCCGAATCCTTCTATCCCAGCCTTCCTAAACCTCACAGAGCGTTGATGTCACTAGGGCCACTTTCTTAGGAAACCAACACCAGGCCCCTGCCCTGCAATTCTAATTCAATGGGTTTAGGGCAAGGTCCAGAAGTGGGTGTTTTTAAAATCTCCCCAGGTGATTCAAATATGCAGCTGCTATTGTGGATGTTTCTGGATGTCACTCTAGATGTTTACTGATGCATATGCAAGCATCAGTCTAAGCATTTTTAGGCCAAACATGGCCACACCATTCATGATGTCCCACAGATGCTGTGTATCTCTTAGCCACACATCTTGCACCCTTCCAAGTAGCCCATTGTGGTTTGCTCCATTCTTTTTAAAGGGCTGAACAAGACACCACTGTGGACCAGGGCTGACTTGACCAATCGTCAACAGATATATTCAGGGTCTTCCAGGCCTATTTCCAACAACGTTACCATGAACACCCTTACATGGTTGTCCCTCATCCTTCACTGGGGATTGGGTCCAGGCAGGACTCCTTGGGGACACCAAAACCCTCAGCTGCTGATGAGGGAGGAATGAGTGGCGGTGAGACTCGGTCATCAGTTGCCCCCGTGGTAGGCCTGGTGGTGATATAAATGGTGTAGTATTTGCATATAACCTACACATACTCTCCTTTGTACTTTAAGTCATCTCTAGGTGAGTTATAATACTTAATACCGTAGAAATACTGAGTAAACAGTTGTTCTAACGGGTTGTTTAGGGAATCATGACAACAGTCTGTCCATGTGCAGTGTGGATGCAACCATATGCCTAACTACAATCTCGAACCACAACTGGCTGAACCTGCAGGTGTGGAACCCGTGGATACAGAGGCCTGGCTGTACAACCATCTCTGTGTTTACAAACTCTTATCTATGTGCACAGTCCAGCACCCGCAATTCTGAAGTCCAAAATGCTCTAGAAACCCAAAGCAATTTTTAAAAACTCTGACAGCAACAAAGCCTGACCTGAACTTCGGATTGAGGTCTGACCAGAACTCACCAGAAGCTAATTATACTCTTTATCACTCTCCCTTCTTGTGAATATTCACACATTTCACTGCCAAAAGATCAGTGTTTGATTACAGGGTGCTGTCCCAGATCCCACCTGGGCTGTCACATTAAGATAATAAACACACCATAATATCTTCTGAATTCTGAAAAAAACCCGAAGTCCAAACCCATCTGGCCTGAAAGGGGAAGGAAGGGTGAACCAGCAAAGAGCTCGCTCACTGTCTGTGAGGCGGTGCTCCACAGAGGGGCTCCCACAAGCTCGGAGTGACATTATCACCCCCATTTTGCAAGAGATGAACTAAATCAGACAGCTGTGGATGAATTTCTGTAAGTGGGCCAAAAAAATGTATGAGGGGGGACCTAAAGAAACCTGGAATTATCTCTTTTTTTTTTTTTTGGAGGGTAGGCCCCTTGTAGTACGGGCTTCCTCAACTAGGTAAGTGTTCTAGAAACCCATCAGTTTTTATCAGGAAGTTTTGAGAAGGATGCCTCACGATTTGCGGAAGAAACGTCCTGAGCTGTGACAAACAGGTGACTGGTTCTTCCACCACGATAACACACCTGCCCATACCGTGCTGAGTGTCCAACGGTTTCTGACCAGAAATGGCATGGCCCCTGTGCCTTACCCCATTCACCTGATCTCACTCCAAGCAACTTTTTTTGTGCCCCCAGATGAAAAAAGTCCTCAAAGGGAAACATTTTGCTGATGTGAAAGAGGTGAAACAAACAAACAAAGAATGGTAGAAGCACTAAAAGGCATCCAAATTGACAAACTAAAAAACTGCTTCAAGCAGTGGAAAAACCATCTCAATAGGTATATTCCATCAAAGAGTACTCTGAAGGTGGCTGAAGCTTAAACATGTAAGAAAAAATACACAATTTTTAATAAATAAATTGCCTTTGGGGGGGGATTCTCCCTCATATACTTTTAGGCCAGGTGCAGTGACACACATTTGTATTCACAGCACTTTGAGAGGCTGAGGAAGGAGGATTGCTTGAGCCCAAGAGTTAAAGATCAGCCTGGGTAACATAGAGACCTTGTCTCTACAAAAAAATAAATAAATAAAAAAAAAAATTAGCCAG
>NW_007258462.1:125141-132968 GCF_000164805.1 Carlito syrichta | reverse complement strand
ACTGCACTACAGTCTGGGCGACAGAGTGAGACTCCGACTCAAAAAAAAAAAAAGGAAAAAAGAAACAGAAAAAATTATGCTTATAACATTGATAGAGCTTCTTCTAAAATAGTTGGCAAATTGCAAAGGGAGAACCAGTACCTTTACATAAAGAATCCCAGCAGATACCACCTCAGCCACGTGGTCAGTGTTAATATCATCAGTAATCAAGGACATCAACAACACATACCCTCCGATATGACGCACTTGGAGAGCAGGACACCTCTGTGGTCTCCTGCCCAGGAATGCATAACCTCAATCTTACCACAAGAAAACCCAGAAGAACTCCAATTGAGGGATATTCTATAGCAGTGGTTCCCAAACTTTTTGGCATCAGGGACCAATTTCCTGGAAGACAATTTTTCCACGGACGGGGTGGGGTGGATGACCCAACATTAGGAACGTACAGCCTAGAGCCCTCACACGGGCAGTTCACAACAGAGTAGGTGCTCCTGTGAGAATCTAATGTGGCTGCTGATCTGACAGAAAGCAGAGCTCCACTCACCTGCCATTCTTCTCTGGCTGTGCAGCCAGCTCCGTGATAGGCCATGGACTGATGCCAGTATGCAGCCCAGGGGTTGGGAACCCCTTTTCTATAGGTCACCTGATCAGCATGGTTAATAAGATAACACCAATCTTAACTGTGATGAATTCTTTATTTAAGGGGAAGCTGGGTGAAGGGTATATGGGAACTATCTGTACTATCTGTAAGTCTAAATAAAAATTCCTTGATAGATCTTGCCCTCCCCCCAGCAGTAGGAGAATGCCTGTTTTCTAACATAACATAAAACCAACTTCTTAGTGCTTGGCAATCTCATTAAGCGATGTTATAAAATACATTTATTGTGAGTATAAATGAACATCTCTTCATTGACTGGCCATCTGTATGTTCATTCTGATGAAATGCCATTTCATATTATTCACTCACTTTAAAACTGTGATGTTCATCTTATTGATTTCTAAGAGCTCTTTGTATGCTAAAGATAAATCAACTTTTGGTGGTTCATGCAAATTTTTTTTTTCAATTTTTGATTTGTTCAAGCACTTTTTGATTGACCAGGGCCACAAAATTTTTGATTGTTGACTTTATAGAATTTTTGCCCACAGTTTGGTGTTGCTGTTTCTATTTTAAATAGCTTAATCTTATCCATCTTTTCTTTTATTGCTTCTGGATTTTTTTTTAATACTTAGAAAGGCATCCCCTACTCTAAGTTTAAAAATATATTTACCCATATAGTTTCATATTTACATTTACATTGTTCATCCATTTGGAAATTCTTTGAAATATAAGGAAATATAAATAACAAGGCTTTTTTCCTGTAAAGCCTAGTTTTTCTAATACCCTTTATTGAATAATCTATTTTTACCCAGTGCTTTCAACAGCTATCTTTGTCATAAACTACAATCCCTAACAATATACTTTTAGATGGGGCCCTTGCAAGTCCTTTTGTTATTCCAGCAAATACACCAGTAGTGTACTACAAGTTTGAAAGCAGAAAATAAACTTGATTTTCACTTCAAGGAATGTGTGCAGTCACCTAACATTCTCCTTCCTTCGACCAGTCAACACAAAATCTATCAAGCAACTACCATAAGTCAGGAGCTGTGCTAGCATCAAGCAGCTCAGGGTAATGCTAAGAGAAGAAACTGGAACCCCATGGCCATGTCTGACCCTGATCTCGCTCTTGGGAGGCATGGGGCCTGCCTAAGCCTACTCTTCTCTTCACAGGGTTGGTTTGTTTTTTTGAGTCGGAGTCGCACTCTGTCGCCCAGCCTGGAGTGCCATGGCCGCTCCTGGCCCCCGCAGCCTCGACCTGCTGGGCTCCGGCGATCCTTCCGCCTCAGCCTTCCGAGTAGCTGGAACTACAGGCGCGCACCACCACGCCCGGCTAATTTTTTTTATTTTTATTGTAGAGAGGAGGTCTCGCCAAGTTGCCCAGGCGGGTCTTGAATCCGCGGGCTCAGGCAATCCACTCACTTCGGCCTCCCAAGGCGCGGGATTACAGGCTGAGCCACCGAGCCCGGCCTCCTCACAGGGTTATTACGAGTATTAAATGAGTTAAGAGACAAGTGCTTAGAACCACATCTGGCACAAAGTAATTGCTCAATAGCCACTGACTATAATTATTAGTGGGGAGGGAACGACGAATAACAGATCATTTCTGGAGTCAATCTTTTCCTGCTTTATGAGGGAAAGCGATGAGTACTTTCTTTCCACAACCATTTTACTTGATGACTGACACCAGGGGGCTGACTCACAGATGCCACTGCCGCATGAGATGTCCGCGACCAGGGCCACGTTATGAAAAAGAAAGGTCTGAGGAAGCTGAACATGAGGACAGTCCCGGTCGTCCATCAGTGTGACCCAGTGCTTGGGCCTGTCCAACCAGGAAGGTGAGTAGCTGCCTACAAGCACTGGTAGGAGAGCCCTCGGCTCCCACAGGAGCAGAGCTGTGGGGGAGGAAGAGATTCAAGGAAGGGAGGGAGCATGCTAAGCCTTCAGGGCTGTACAAACACTTGTGCTGAATGACAACGGACAGATACTGATGAGAAGTGACCGAGACTGATGAAAACTGAGGGCAGGAACTCAGCCAGGGCTTGCAGGGGTCAAATACTTCAGACACTCTCTTCCCCCACCTCAGAATTCATGTGGATTGGTGGTGAGATGGATGTGGGTTGGGTGAGAGACACACTGCATCAAATACACTCATTTCTGCTTCTTGGGGTTTTTTTGAGCCAGGGTCTCGCTCTATGGCCCAGACTGGAGTGCAGTGGTACAACTGCAATTCACCGCAGCCTCAATATCCTGGGCTCAGGTGATCCTTCTGCCTCAGCCTCCTGTGTAGCTGAGATTACAGGTGTGTGCCACCACCCATGGCTATTTTAAAAATTTTTTGTAGCGACAAGGTCCCGCTACGTTGTCCAGGCTGGTCTCTAACTTCTGGGCTCAAGTGATCCTCCCTCCTCCCAAAGTGCCAGGATTACCGGCATGTATACTGATTAATATTATTAATTTTAAGCTTCAGAATGTATTTATCTCATATTTGATCATAATATCTGACATACTAAAAAATGATTAACTTAAATCAGCTAAGCTCTGTGAAGCCCCAGCCTTTCCTGATATAAAGACAAGTGGTGTGTTTTTGCCTCAAAAGTCACTTGGTAAATCAGGAAAGAAAGAAAACTGAAGCTTCTTACCTACTGGCTTAGTTAACTTAAAGATTTCAACCTACTGATTAAAATTACTGTTTGCTTGTAAGACAAAAGTTTTCATGAGGAAGACCTCTAATTACTTTAAAAAAAAAAAGAAAGAAAGGGCCAGGTGTGGTGGCTCAAGTCTGTAATCCCAGCGCTTTGGGAGGCCAAGGCGAGAGGACTACCTGAGCCTCCAGGTTTGAGACCAGCCTGGGCAACTTGGCAAGACCTTGTCTCTACAATAAATATCAAAAAATCGGCCAGGCTCGGTGGCTCAGCCTGTAATCCCAGAATTTTGAGAGGCCAAGGCGAGTGGATTGCCTGAGCCCCAGGTTTGAGACAGCCCAGGCAACTTGGTGAGACCTCGCCTCTACAATAAATAAAAAATTAGCCAGGCGTGGTAGCATGTATCTGTAGTTCTAGCTACTTGGAAGGCTGAGGCAGAAGGATCGCCAGAGACTAGAAGATGGCTGCGGTGGCCGTGAGCGTGCCACTGCACTCCAGCCTGGACAACAGAGTGAGACTCCGACTCAAAAAAATAAATAAATAATAATAAAAAAAAGAAAAAGCAGATGAAATGGACGACCTGCCAAACACACAAACCCCTTGAACCTCCTAGTTAAATACAGTCATTTTTTAAAATTTCCATCTTTTCATACAGGGTTTTTAATTGTCTAGACAAACACATACAAGCAATCAGATCAGATTAGTATGTTTGACCAATGTCATCAGCGCAGGAACCCGCTTCCCCAAACAGTGGGGGAACCACACCTCTGAGGACTGGCCCTGCCTAGAACACAAAGCTGCTCAGCAGGAAGTCAGGCCAGAAGCCACTGCAGAGTTCAGAAGTCACTGCAACTAGCAAGCAGACTTGAGCACACCCTGGGCCAGCACCAGAGTCTGTGAAGGATCCAGTCACCAAGTTTTCTGACGGTTTAATAATCATCTACCCTGTCCCAAGAACGCCTCTCAGCCAGGGGCGAGCAAACTGTGGCCCACAGGCCACGTCCGGCCAGTTCTTTTGGCGCGGTCCTGTCCCAGCCATGCCCACCTCTGGCAACGGTGCCTCCAGCTGCTCTCCAACTCCAAGGCAGAGTTGAAGAGGTGAGACAGCCCACAGGTAATTATGGGGATTAAACATTGACTATCTGGCCACTTACAAAAAGTTGTCTGCCCATCCTCTAACCCACTGGGGTTCAAGGACCACGTCCACAGGGTTCTGCTTAAACTGCTTTCAAACCTTACTAGGAAGTACACAGAAGCTCCTCTCACTTCTCCAAGCCCCAGTGATAAACACCATGTTTTCCCCAATCCTGGAAGCTGACAGCCTCTAACGACTACAACTTTTAAAAAGAATGTGCATCTTCAGGGTTACGTGATAGAAACACCAAAAAGCAAGGCAGATGAGTGTAAATGCACAAGAGACCCAAATTCCTCTTGCTCTGGAATTTTCTGAAGAAAATTCTCCTTAGGAAAATCCTCCTCCTAAGAATACATCTTGGTGGGGGCTCTCAAGCCTTTCCTTGAGTTCATGCACTGCCAACAGCAGCTGCGACTGAATGGTTCTCAAACTGTGGTCCCTAGATTAGCGGCATCAACATCATCTCGAAATTTATAAGAGATGCACAGTTTCTGGCGCACACAGGCGAACACAAGACCACAGCTAGAAAAGTTCTGTATGTTTTGTGTTTTAAGTTAGCTTCACGTGAACCACATCATGAAGTAAAAACTACGATGATGTAATCCTATCTGACAAGAAATAGGTCAAAAATGCTCAAAATTAAGAGAGTATTTAAAATAGGATTTTACCTCTACTATCATTCACAATGACACTAGAACTAAGTGTTTACTGACTGGGCTCTCAGGTATAATTTATATAACCATAATAGCACATATATGTAATTTATAAACAAGCAACAAACACACACAGAAGGGAGTGCTGAAAAAAATTTTTTTCTTACTAAAATGATCAAAAAAGTTTGGAAACCACAATATAAACAACTCTAATCATATTATATAGTATTTATGTTCTGTCAAGCACTAATCAATCTTCAAAATCTTAGCAAGGGGATTTTGTATTAATAAAACCTTTAAGGGTTTTAAAGGAAAATAAGGCTCAAATGTTCTAAAAATCTGAGAAGGCATGGTTGGTTTGGTGTTTTCTTCCTGAAAGGGTAGGAAATTTATATATGAAGCAAAGGAAAGACTCAGGATTTAGGAAGTACTTCTTAAACATCAAGATAAATCTCTCCTTTAAGGTAATTTCTTTAATAACTTGAAAAGTCCAGAAAAGAAAATGACCATGATCTTTTAAGAATGGTTTTGAAACCGGGCTCGGTGGCTCAGCCTGTAATCCCGCGCCTTTGGAAGGCTGAGGTGAGTGGATTGCCTGAGCCCGCTGGTTCGAGACCCGCCTGGGCAAGTTGGTGAAACCTCATCTCTACAATAAATAAAAAAATCAGCCGGGCGTGGTAGCGCGCACCTGTAGTTCTAGCTACTTGGAAGGCTGAGGCAGAAGGATCGATGCTGCGGTGGCCGGGAGCGGTCACTGCACTCCAGTCTGGGTGACGGAGTGAGACTCCAACTCAAAAAAAAAAAAAAGAATGGTTTTGAGGGGCACATAAAATACCACTCACCTTTTACTAGGTGACAGCAAAGCATAAGACTATTGTTTTTGCAAATGTTTTTAAAAAGTGTTTAGTTTACAAAAAAGGAGGTTTTTGTTTGTTTGTTTTTAATCAGAGTCTCTCTGTCACCCAGGCTGGAGTGCAGTGGTACGATCATGGCTCACTCTAGCTGGGACTACAGGCAGACGACACCACGCCCAGCTAATTTTTTAATTTTTTTGTAGAGACAAGGTCTCACTATGTCACCTAGGTAGGTCTCGAACTCCTGGCCTCAAGCAATCCTCCTGCCTTTGGTCTCTCAAATGCTAGAATTTGGAAGACTGAGAGGTGGAAGAATCGCCAGAGCCCAGCAGGTGGACGCTGGGTAGCCATGAGTGTGCCACGGCACTCCAGCCTGGGCAACAAAGCGAGACTCCAACTCAAAAACACATACATACATACAAACATAAAGCTAAAAAGTTAAATTAAAAAAATCCCAATTATGGACGTTATTTCTCACATTAGGTCATTTAAAAATAAATGTATCTTTTCCTAAAGCAACTTTTTTCTTTAAGGAAAAACAAATAAAGCAACAGTAGTAAAGCAAGAGGCATAGAGTTCCTCCCTCCCTCCTCACCGCCCCAGGTCCTCCCAGAAGTGAGTCTTGTCTTCAAACTCCCCCCACCAAGGGCCCAGCACCCTGTCTGCTGCTCAGCACGCCTGCTTCAAGACCCCCCTTCCAACACGCCCACACAGAGGCATTTCCCCAGGTTCTGGCCTTGGCTCTTCTGACAGACAGAAAGCAGGCTGGCACTCACCCGACAGGGTCAGCAGTTCCCTCCCACTGGGCCAAGGCGGCCATATAAATACACGGCTCCTGCAGGCAGCCCTGGGCCAGATGCAGTCAGCTGTCCTAACTGCTGGCTGTTTCTGCCCAACCCTCAAAAAAAAAAAAAAAAAAAGGATATAAATGCAAAACTTTTTCATCTCCCAAGTGGACCTGTAACCAGCAATCAGAAAGCAGAAGGCGTCCTTGGCCCTAATACTCATGTCACTGCAATCCTTCCCACCCCACCCCACTCCTTTCCTCTCACTTCTTTCATTTTGTGTAAACTCCAGTGGGGGAAAAATGTGAAAATGGGATTACCTCTCTGTGGGACAACAAAATAATATGTATCAAAAGCTAACCTCAGTTGGGCTCGGTCGCTCAGTCTGTAATCCCAGCACTTTGGGAGGCCGAGGCAAGAGGATTGCCTGAGCCCGGGAGTTTGAGGCCAGCCTGGGCAACTTGGTGAGATCACCTCTCTATAATAAATCATAAAAACTCACTGGACGTGGGGGAGTGCGTTTGTAGTTCCAGCTACCTGGAAGACTGAGGCAGAAGGATCGCCTGAGCCCAGCAAGTCGAGGCTGGCCTACGAACAGTCTTAGCAAGTTAGTGGTCTCTATTTACAAAGAAAGTAAAAATATTATTTCCAATAGCACGAGCTTAAGCTAGGGACGCTTTCTGAGACCCGCAAAAACCGACAGCAGATTGCCCCATGGCTCCTCAAATTCAGAAATACGAAAACTGCCAAATTTGGGCCAATATGATGGCCACGAGCCGAACAAAGTCACTTAAGCGCTGCTGTGGTATCACAGCTCCACCACCCACCTTAGAAAGCTTCCTCGACGTTTGCACAAACGAGGGTCTAGGGACCCCAAGTCAGACAACGGAAACCTCAAAACCGTGAAGGCCACACAAGTGTGCTTTTGCCCGTCTGGAGCTGGGACATCCGAAAACGGCTAGCATCGTCACGGCATCTCGAAGACGGGGGTGCTCACATTCCGCTAAACAAAAAAAAAAAAATCCACCCAAACTGGAATTACCCCCCCACCCTCTGCCGCTTAAAGACGAGTCCCTCGAAACGCCAGACAGAGCTGCGACCCAGGTGGCCGACGGTACGGCGGCGCGCCAGGTGCGTGGCCCCCCGCGCCGGCAAGGGTG
>NW_007258462.1:105085-124432 GCF_000164805.1 Carlito syrichta | reverse complement strand
CGGCCCGCCGGCGGAGCCCCGCACGCCCGCGCCGCCCTCCTTGCCACGCGAGCACCTTCGCCCGTCAAATCGGCCGCGACCGCCCAAGGCCGCCTTCGAGGGGTCTCCGCGCGCGAGAGCGCCCCTTCCCGTGCACCGGGCGTGCCCTGTGGGCCGTCGCCTCCCCTCGGTTGTAGGCGCTCCAGCCCCGATGTGACCATCGGGCGACCTGAGACAGCCGGGCGGACGACGCCTGGGTGCTCGCGGGTGTGACCGCCTCGAATTCGCTGAGGAGGAGGCCCGGGCATCTGGATTTTACGCAGCCCTCGGGTGACTCTTAGGCACAAGGGCATTTGAGGATGCCACGGAGCTCATGACCTGCAGGGTGACCGTGCTAGAAAATTCTAAAGCAGTCGCAGCGCCAGCCAGACTTTAGAGTCTTTGGGGGAGCTTTTAGAGCCTTGCGATGGACCAGGGTCCCCTTTTCAGAGTTCTCACTGCACCTTGGTATTTTTTGTTTGTTGCACAGTTTACCAGATACTCCTAATACAGTATATGGCTAGGATTAGGACAGTTCTTTGCAAGCCTTCTTAGCTGTGGCGCCTGGGAAGGGAAACCCCTTCCTCTGCACCTCCCCCAAATCCCAACAACAACAGCAGACTAGTAAATAGGTGAGCTCCTAAAGGAATGCTCGGCGCCGAAATTGTTTTTAACCTGAACAAAGAGTCACCTTGGAACAGGTGACCAAGATACCTTACTGCGACCTGAGCGTGAATCTCCTTGACTGCAGGAAACGTCTATTTCTGAGCCAAAACCTCTTAGCTGAATTAGGAACTGATGATGCATGACCCCTTGAGAGTAATGTTCCACGATATTCCAAAATGATTTTTTCATTACCTATAAGTGCTAGACTGTTCCAGGGTCAGACCAAGCGTTCAGAAGCTGAGGCTGTGTTGAATGTCAGCCCCCGCTTTGCGGGTGACTTGACTTGTATCGCTCCACTCTGATCTTCTGATGACCTTAACTAACCACAATCAGGGACAGGCACAGTAAATTTCCTTTATTGCCCCTTTTAGATCTCTTAGTATATTTCCCATTCCTAGACTAGTGGACCATAACTTCCATCTCACTGGCCTCCAAGGAGGTATCCATTAGTCTCTCATTTATTAGCAACTAATTAGTGACTAAGTTGGTGATTCTTAAACGCTCAATGGAACAGGTCCGTATGTCCAGGTGCTAAGGCAGCTGCTGAATTAGCTGTTTTTATTGAAGGTGAATTTGTCCTTTTCATTTCATTAGATTATTTATGATAAAGGTTAGAATTCAAACAAATTGACAGGGAAAAAAAAAAAACAAATAGCCCCCTTAAAAAGTTGACAAAGAACTAGGCACGGTGGCTAATCCTAGCATTTTGGGAGGCTGAGGTGGGAGGTTTGCTTGGACCAGCCAGGAGTCCAAGACCAGCCTGGACAATAGTGAGACCTTTTCTCAACAACAACAACAAAAATTTTACAAATTAGCTGGGTGTGGTGATGTGTGCTTGGAAGCCTGGCTGCTTGGGAGGCAGAGGCAGGAGGATTTCTTGAGCCCAGGAGTTCAAAGGTTAAGGTGGGGAAAGAGCATGAACAGATGTCTCAAAGGAAGACATCCAAGTAGCCAACAGACATATAAAAATCCTTATCATTAATCACCAAAGAAATGCAAATCTGCAAATCAAAATTACGGTGAGAGACCATCTCACACCAGTCGGGATGGCTATCATTAAAAACGCAAAAAACAACAGGTGTTGGCAAGGCTGCAGAGAGAAGGAAACTCTTCTACCCTGTTGGGGGAAATATAAGCTAGTTCATCCTTTGTAGAAAGCAGTTTGACGATATCTCAACTGAAAATAGGGCTACCATTCAACCCGGCAGTCCCACTCCTAGGAATAACCAAAGGAACACAAATTGCTCTACAAAAAGACACCTGTGTACATGTGTTTATTGCAGCACTATTCACAGTAGCAAAACCATGGAGCTAATCTAGATGCCCACTAAAAGTGGATTGGATAAAGAAAATGTGGTACATATACACAGTGGAATGCTATGCAGTCATAAAAAGAGGAATAAGCCGGGCTCGGTGGCTCAGCCTGTAATCCTGCACTTTGGGAGGCTGAGGTGAGTGGATTGCCTGAGCCTGTGGGTTTGAGACCTCATCTCTTCAATAAATCAAAAATGAGCAGGGTGTGGTAGCGCACTCCTGTAGTTCCAGCTACTCGGAAGGCTGAGGCGGAAGGATCGCCGGAGCCCAGCAGGCCTGCACTCCAGTCTGGGCGACAGAGTGAGACTCCAACTCAAAAAAAAAAAAAAGAAGAAGAAGAAAATCATGTCGTTTGCAGCAACATGGATGCAACTTAAGACCATCGTTCCAAGTGATCTATCATGGAAACAAAAATCTAAATACTGCCTGTCCTCATTCATAAGTGGACACTAAACATTGGGCATGCTGGCACAAGGACAGGAACAACAGATACTGGGCACTGCTAAAGCAGGGGAGGTGGGAGGGGGAATAAGGGACACACAATCACCCATTGGGTATCATCTCCACCAGTGGGGAGCGGGGCTTGTCAGAAGCTTGCCTTCATGCAATATACCTCTGTAGCTAATTCTCAAATTCTAAAATAATGACCAGGCATGGTGACTCATGCCTGTAATCCCACAACATTGGGAAGCTGAGGTGGGAGGATTGCTTGAGCCCAGGAGTTCAAGTCCAGCCTAAGCAACATAGTGAGACCTCGCCTCTACAAAAAAAAAATAAAAAAATAAAAAAGTTAGGTATGGTGGTGCATGTCTTTAGCTCCAGCTAAAGGATCACTTGAGTCCAGGAAGTTGGGGCTGTGGTAAACTGATCATTCCACTGCACCAATGTGGGCAACAGAGTAAGACTGATTCAAAAAAAATTTTTTTTTAAGTTGAAATCTCACTCTTGCCTAGACTGGAGTGCAGTGGCCGCTCCCGGTCACCGCAGCTTCTACCTGTTGGGCTCCAGCGATTCTTCCGCCTCAGCCTTCTGAGTAGCCAGAATTACAGGTGCGCGCTACCACGACCGGCTAATTTTTTTATTTATTGTAGAGATGAGGGCTCACCAAGTTGCCCAGGTGGGTCTCAAACCCGCGGGCTCAGGAAATCCACTCACCTCAGCCTCCCAAAGCGCACGATTACAGGCTGAGCCACCGAGCCCGGCCAAAAATATTTTTTAAGATGTTCAGGCAGTCGGCGCGGTGACTCATGCCTATAATCCCAGCACTTTGGGAGGCCAAGGTGAGAGGATTGCCTGAGCCTGCGGGTTCAAGACCAGCCTGGGCAACTTGACAAGACCTCATCTCTACAATAAATTTTTTAAAAAAATTAACCAAGCATGGTGGCGCATACCTGTAGTTCCAGCTACTTGGAAAGCTGAGGAGGAAGGACCATCTGAGCCCAGTATGTCAAGGCTGCAGTGGCCATGAGTGTGCCACTGCCCTCCAGCCTGGGTGACAGAGTGAGACTCTAACAACAACAAAAATGTTCAGGGGACTATAGTGGTTGGTTGCAGTAGGCATCCATGTTTTGCCTGTTCAGCATTCTTTCATTTCTTAGTCTATTCTGTGTTGCTATAACAGACTGAATAATTTATAAAGAAACTTACTTCTTACAGATCTGGAGACTGGCAAGCCCAATATCAAGGTACCAGCGGTGAAAGGTGGAAGGGCAAGAGAGCACATGCACGTGCTAGAGAGATTAAATCTGCACCTTGAGACCTTTATCGCTGGTGTGAATCTATTCACGAGGGTGGAGACTTTGTGACCTAAACATTTCCTATTGCGCCTCACCCCAACACTGTTGCACTGGAGATTAACTTTTCAACACATGCTTTGTGGGGAAGACATTCAAACCATAGCTCCTGGAAATTTATATTCTTCTCACATACAAAATACACGTAGTCCATCTCAATGGCCCCAAAGCCATACTTATTTCAGCACCAATTCAAAAATCCAGTCTCATCGAAATCAGACGTGGGTGAAACTCAAGGCACAATTCATCCTCTGGCAAATTTCCTCCAGCTGTGAACCCATGAAATCAAACAAGTTATCTATTCCTGAAATAACAATGGTGGGACAGGCATAGTACAGGCATTCCCATTCCCAAAGAGGGAAGTAGGTCAGGAAAGGGGGTAACTAGTCCCAAGTAAGTCCAAAACCCAATAAGGAAAAGAACGTTAACTCGTAAAGCTCCAGAATAATCTTCCTTGACTCTACGCTCCACTTTCTAAGCACCTTGGGGAGGGAGTTGGGCCCCCAAAATCTTGGGCAGCCCCACCTCTATGACTTTTCTGGCCACGGTCCATGCCACAGCCCTCACAGGTTGGAGTATCAGGCTGGCATCGCACGCTGGTAGCCCTACAGTTCTGGGGTGTCTGTGGCCTCCTCAACCCCATGGTTCTGCCGGGCCTTGTCCTTCCCATCCCAAGCCCAAAGCAGGGTCTTGAGGGTAAGATTTCCAGACAGGTGCTCGTGGGACCTCAACATTTGCTGCCCTGCACGGACTCGAGTGCCTGCTCCCTGCATCCTGACACTGTGTACTCAGCTGCCCCAGCTGTGGTCCATGTGGGCCCAAGTGTGAATTTAGCTACTGCTCCAGAGGGTGCAAGTGGTGGGTCTTGACAGCATCTACGGGGGCTAATGCCACAGGAATACAGAGTTCGTGAGCTGTGCAACCATGGCAACCTCCATCTCGACTCCAAAGAATGTGTCAGACAGCCTGGGGGCCCAGGTAGAAACTTGCCTCAGGGACAGAGCCGCCACAAAGCGTCCCTGCCAGGGTAATGCCTAGTAGAGCCATGAGGGTGAAGCCATCACAGGGTAAGGCCCAGCAGAACCGTGGGATTAGGGATGCCCAGGGTCTTTCTCCTCTTGTCTTGATGGAAAGCACCTGGCTTCCTCCTAGCGGTGGGAGTCTTTTTAGTAAAGGGTCCCTTGACCACCCCTGAATTTGCTCTCCTAAACACACTTTTTCATTCTTCACATGGCCAGGCTAAAATCTTTCAGTTTTTTTTCTCTTTTTTTTTCTTTTTTACTTTTTGCTTCCCTTTGCATGATAAATTCCATTTTTATCCATTTATTTATTTTTTGAGTCGGAGGCTCACTCTGTCGCCCAGACTGGAGTGCAGTGGCCGCTCCCGGCCACCACAGCCTTGACCTGCTGGGCTCCGGCGATCCTTCCGCCTCAGCCTTCCCAGTAGCTGGAACTACAGGCGCGCACTACCATGCCTGGCTGATTTTTTGATTTATTGTAGAGATGAGGTCTCGCTGCCCAGGCGGGTCTCGAACCTGTGGGTTCAGGCAATCCACTCACCTCAGCCTCCCAAAGGCGCGGGATTACAGGCTGAGCTACCGAGCCCGGCTGAAAGTTTTTTTTTTAATTGATCATCTGAAACCTTTGAAAATTCAAGTTGCTATATTATAAAGGAAAATAGGAATTCTAGGACTTTAATCCTCATTCTAGGGTAAATGCCTCTTATCATTTTAGGCATTTGAATAACTATCTTCAGTCTTCTGTATTGACTGGGTTGTTAAATAGTGTGATTATGCCCTCATGATTTCATGAATTTTGATGTGATTTGAAGTTGAGAAGAACATATTTCATTTCTTTTGTTTTTTGGGTTGGAGTCTCACGCTCACCCAGGCTGGCGTACAGTGGTACAATCACGGCTACCACAGCTCTGACCTGCTGGGCTCAGGTGATCCTTCCACCTCAGTCTTCCAAGTAGCTAGAACTATGCCACCATGCCCAGCCAATTTTATGATTTATTGTAGAGATGAGGTCTCGCCAAGTTGCTTAGGCTGGTCTTGAACCCCTGGACTCAGGTGATCCTTTCACCTCCACCTCCCAAAGTGTTGGGATTACAGGCATGGGCCTCTGTGCCTGGCTTCATATTAGTTTTTACAAAGCCTCCTATCACTGAGTAAAGAGATACCTTAGTGTATTGTGAGACCTACAATCTCTTTCAAAACTGGTGCTCTTACAAAACTGTTTTCGCGCCAGGCTCGGTGGCTCAGCCTGTAATCCCGCGCCTTTGGGAGGCTGAGGTGAGTGAATTGCCTAAGCCCACGGGTTAGAGACCCGCCTGGGTAACTTGGCGAGACCTCATCTCTATAATAAATCAAAAAATTAGCTGGGCGTAGTAGCGTGCACCTGTAGTTCCAGCTTCTTGGAGGGCTGAGGTGGAAGGATCGCCTGAGCCCAGCAGGTCAAGGCTGTGGTGACCGGAAGCAGCCACTGCACTCCGGTCTGGGCGACAGAATGAGACTCCAACTCAAAAAAAAAAAGCTGTCTTCGCCATTCTCTCTTCTTCGTTGGATGTGCGTGTTAGGGGGTTCTCCAAATGCAAAGGGCTGCGGAGGAACCAGTTAGAGGAGCAGGGAGGGGTCACATGCTATGCCTGTCAGTTTCCTTGAGCAAATGGAAAGGAAAATCCTGAAATATGGGGCCAGTCTAAAGATGTGAGGTCAAATATATATAAGCAATAGCCCAGTCCAAGATACATGAGAAAAGTGGGTGTGTTTTTGCACCCAGATGAGGTTGCCGTACAAAAGGTGATTCTTTTGCTTTAATGCTAACATGTCCTTGGTTCTCAATACCCTAGTCCTTCAAAAGACTTCTGAAGTAAGTTAGTTCTTTGACCTTGAGACTTATAACTAAAGAATGAGACATTCATTTTTTTTTTTTTAACTTTGCAGTCATATTATGAATATTTGTTGTCCAGGTACAGTGGCTCACATCTGTAAATCCCAGCACTTTGGGAGGCCACGGCAGGAGGATTGCTTGAACCCAGGTCCAGTCTAGGCAACATAACAAGACCTTGTCTCTACAAAAAATAAAAAAATTAGCTGGGCCTGGTGGGTCACACCTGTAGTCCCAGCTACTTGAGAGGCTGAAGAGGGAGGATCACTTGAACCCAGGAATTTGAGACTGCAGTGAGTTGTGATCACATCATAGCACTTTGCACTCTATCCTGGGAAACAGAGTGAGACTCCTACTCAAAAAAAAAAAAAAAAAGAGAGAGAGAGAGAGAGAGAAAGAAAGAAAAAGAAAAAATACTAGTAAACTGGTTGGACACAGTGGTTCACACCTGTTATCCCAGCACTTTGGGAGGCTGAGGCAGGTTTGAGCCCAGGGGTTTGGGACCAGTTGGGTAACATAGGGAGACCTTGTCTCTAAAAAAAAAATTAAAACATTAGCTGGGTGTGGTAGCACACACCTGTAGCCCCAGCTACTTAGGAAGCTGAGGCAGGAGGATCACTTAAACCTGGGACTTTGAGGCTCCAGTGAGCTGTGATCATGCCACTGCATTCCAGTCTGGGCGACAGAATGAGACCCTGATTTAAAAATAATAACAGACTGGATGCGTTGGTTCAAGCCTATAATCCCAGCATTTTGGGAGGTCAAGGCGAGAGGATTGCCTGAACCTGCGGGTTCAAGATCAGCCCGGGCAACTTGGCAAGACCTCGTCTCCACAAAAAATAAAAAATTAGCCAGGTGTGGTAGCGTACACCTGTAGTTCCGGTTACTTGGAAGGCTAAAGTGGAAGGATCGCCTGAGCCCAGCAGGTCAAAGTTGAAGTGGCCGTAGGCATGCCACTGCACTCCAGCCTGGGTGACAGAGACTCTAACTCAATCAATCAATCAATCAATCAAATAATAATAATACTTGTAAACTTGCAAACTAGGAAGTTGCCTGATTCAATAACTCTTCTGCTGTAGCTTATTTCTCAATGATGTTTGAGACAGGAGAATATTTCTTTAAAAGATAGTCAGAACAATCAGTGACAATTGTACTTCAGTGGTTTCTGACCTTTGTTTTGACATTCATTCCTTTTTCACACGAGTATGTGCTCCTGCGCTGTAGAACAGAGAGCACTTGCACCCAGCTCTGGTGTCCTAGCTTGATTTGTGTGCCCAGTGACTTTCCATCGTACCAAATCTGGCAAGTTCTCCATGCCCAGCAAGAATTTCTCATAACCTGAGTTAAGAACCACTGTGTCCACCAGGAGTGACATGATGGGGTCAGACTCATGTGGGTTTTGGAATGGGTCATGTCCAGTATTAGTTGTCAGAATGAAAGAACTTCTAAGGTGGGTGGGAGAGAGGGTCAGGCTCCCTTTCTTGATCTAGGGCAGTGCTTTCCAACTGAGGGAAGTATTGTATACCTAGGAAGCATTTGAAATGTGGGGATACTTTTGTTTTTTGTTTGTTTGTTTTTGAGTTGGAGTCTCACGCTGTCACCTAGCCTGTAGTGCAGTGACATGATCAGTGCTCATTGCAGCCTGGACTTCTTGGGCTCAGGCAATCCTTCCACCTCAGCCTCCAGGGTAGCTGGGACTATAGGCGCGTGCCACCACACCTGGCTAATATTTTTATTTTTATTTTTTTGTAGAAATGAGGTCTTGGTATGTTGTCCAGGTTGGTCTCAAACTCCTGAGCTCAAGCAGTTCTCTCACCTTGGCCTCTCAAAGTGCAAGGATTTCAAGTGGGAACCACTGTGCCTGGCCTACTTTTGTTTTTTAATAATGTTTTGTGCAGATGGTTGTAGGGAAGGTGTCTGCTATTGACCTTCAGTTAAGTGTCCTGCACAAAATAATATGCTTCTGTCTCCCAAGGGCAACAGAACTCCTATTGAGAAACACTGAACTCAGAGATGATCTAATGATTCAGTGAGTAGTAAAAGGATACTCTCCAGGATCTGAGGGAGACTTTTTCCCATGAGAGTTCTGCTCTGTAGATTATGAAGCCAAGAGAGCTTTGGTTCGTATATCAATTTAGGATAAGGTTCAGCTGTCTTGTCACCCTAAGAAGCCCAAAATGATAGTGACTGAAGCCCACAAAAACGTATCCACTCATCGAGAAGGTCTTTTTTTTTTTTTTTTGAGTTGGAGTCTCACTCTGTCGCCCAGACTGGAGTGCAGTGGCCGAGAGCGGCCACTGAAGCCTTGACCCGTTGGGCCCCGGCGATCCTTCCGCCTCAGCCTTCCAAGTAGCTGAAACAACAGGCGCGCGCCACCATGCCCGGCTAATTTTTTGTTGTTGTTTATTGTAGAGATGAGATCTCGCCAAGTTGCCCAGGCAGGTCTTGAACCCGCAGGCTCAGGCAATCTGAGAAGGTCTTTAAGTGGGCAGTCTTGGGCTGAAAGGACAGGATTTCTAGATCGGCAGAGACTTGGGATCCTCTGCTCCTGGATGGCCCTGCTCCCCATGGTCCAAGATGGGCCTTGAAGATGAAGCTGTCACTTCCACATTCCACCCAGCAGACAGGAGAACAAGAGGAAGATGAGTTCCTTCCCTACCTTGAGGCCACCTCTCAGAAGCTGCATATGACATTTCTGATTCCATTCCTTCTCCAGAACTTAGTCACATGTCCGCATCTAGCTGCAAGGCATCTGAGAAATAGAGGCTCATCTTGTGGGAAGTCATGTACTCAGCTACAACCTGTGTGCTCTTCCTAAATAAGAAAGGAAGAAGAGATGTTTAGCAACAGCTAGCAGTCTCTGCCATTCTGACGAAGGCAGGTTACCTGCATCAGTGGCAAGTGAAGTCCCAATATTTTAGCAAAACTGGAGTTCAGTGGTCCAGCCTTAGCTAAGTAGGGTGAGGGGGATGCTTTGACTTGCTTTGACCCCAAATTATTGGACACACCTGCTATGGAGACTAGAGTCTGTGTCTCCTCCCCATGAATCTGGGTGGGGTTTATGACTGCCCCAACAAACAGACCACAGCGGAACTGAGACTGAGGCTAGGTGGTAAAAGGTGATACGGCTTCCTCCTGTCTGTTTATTGGGGTATTTTCTGTTGCTGATGGAGAGGCCACATGCAGGTGAAGGCCGCCAACCCCCACTGATGCCAAACCATCAGCAGCCAGACATTCGAGAGGAGAGGCCTCCGGATGACTCCCCTGCATCTCTGGAGTCACCACCCCCCAGTTGCTGAGCTTTCCGTGTGAACGCAACTGTGAGGAGAGACCCTGAGTCAGACGCGCCCAGTCAAACCTAGTCAGCACCCGGTCCCATAGCAATAATAACGAAATCGTTGCTGCCTTAAGCCATTACATGTGATGGCTTGTCATGCAGCAATAGATGACCAGAGCAGCCAGCAGGACACTGATACTTTGATATTGACTGGTTTTCCAGCACCTCTCTGAGGCCAGTGGAAATCAGTCAGAAGGAAAGACATCAAGGACACAGTAAATGAGGGTCCAAGGGGAGGGATGGAGGTTGTGGAGAAGGAAGATGTTGCATAAAAAGAGAGGCGGCTGCTTTTCTTTGCCAAGGGCATCTGCTTCTACGTTCATGTTAACACATATTACTTCTTATTTGGTTTTGTTTTGTTTTAAGAGAGAGGGTCTTGCTCTATCACCCAGGCTTGCATGCAGTGGTGTGATGATGATCACTGCAGCCTCGAATTCCAGGCTCAAGGGGACTACAGGATGGAGCCATCACACCTGACACACACACACACACACACACACACACACACACAGAGATTAGATATAGATATAGATGTCCCCCTGTATCTATCTAATTGAGAGAAAGGTGCTATGTTGCCCAGCTGGTCTTGAACTCCTGGCCTCAAGTGACCCTACCACCTCAGTCTCTTAAAATGCTAAGAGTAAGCCGGGCTCGGTGGCTCAGCCTGTAATCCTGCGCCTTTGGGAGGCTGAGGTGAGTGAATTGCCTGAGCCCGCGGGTTCAAGACCCGCCTGGGCAACTTGGCGAGACCTCATCTCTATAATAAATCAAAAAAACTAGCCGGGCGTGGTAGCGTGTGCCTATAGCTCCAGCTACTTGGAAGGCTGAGGAGGAAGGATTGCCGGAGCCCAGCAGGTCGGGGCTGCACTCCAGTCTGGGTGACAGAGTGAGGCTCCAACTCAAAAAAAAAAAAAAAAAATGCTAAAAGTACAGGCATGAACCCCCGTCCCCAGCCTCACGCAGTACTTTGGAAAGAAAACGTATGATGTGAACAAAAACTGGGGAAACAGGGAGCCAAGGTAGAGGGAAAAGAGAAGTTGTGTTATGTGTGCCAAGAAGCCTTGACTGGAAGGCACACATCCAAAAATCTAAATTGCAGACACCCTGTCTTCCACTCTCATCCTAGGCAAAATTGTGAAGGAAGCAGCTTTTGTCTTTGTGTTTGGGCTCCTCTCCTTTTGGTTTCCCCGTGCCTCCTGCCCCAGCCTTCCAGAAGCTCTGCTCCTGTTTTTGGAGCCCAGGCATCACCGCCTCCATGGAACTGTCAGTAGATGATCACGCAGCATTGGTTCTAGATCCCCGGGGATGCAATGGCTTCACACCACCTGTTTTGACACCCAGGTCTGGTTCAAGCCACACAGGACGAGGGGCAGTGACTGTGATGTAGAAAGAGGAGGTTGCCGCTTTCTTTTGTAGGATGAATCTCGCCTTCCTCTTGAGTTCCCAGGGGGAGATGGTGGGGAGGTGAGAAAGGACCTCAGAGGACCCAGGGGATGTTTGTTTCAGTCTCTTTTGGACAGTCGCTCAGTTTATCTGATTTCTTCCTTGTTCCTCTGCTCTTTCTAAGACAGTCTGTTGGGGACTAAAGTGATGTTGAATTGGAGGGAAGGATTAAACCTTGGATTTATCAGGCTGCTGAGAGGACCCCTTCCTTCCTAATATGCTGTTGTTTCCTTCCAGTAAAGTGTCCTTGATTCAGTCTTGAAGAGAGTTTTATCCTCCTACATTACAGAATGCTAAGATTGCCACCCTGAGTATCATCTCATCCGACACTCTCTTTCAAAATGATTTTGATTATTATCTAATATGCTTTCTTATTGCCAGCATTTCCTTCCACCCCCATCTACCCTCTCACCCGTGCTATTTTATCTACTAAACCAGAAGTTCTCAAGCTTTTCTTCTCAGGACCACATTTTTTAAAGTAAACACACTTAAGAATTATTGATGATGCCAAAGAGCGTTTGATCATGTAAGTCTCATGATCAACAGTTTAGAAATAAAAACGGCAGCAGGGCTCGGTGGCTCAGCCTGTCATCCCGCGCCTTTGGGAGGCTGAGGTGAGTGGATTGCCTTATCCCGCGGGTTCGAGACCCGCCTGGGCAACTTGGCGAGACCTCATTTCTACAATAAGTCAAAAAATTAGCTGGGCGTGGTGGTGCGAACCTGTAGTTCCAGCTACTTGGAAGGCTGAGACGGAAGGATTGCCGGAGCCCAGCAGGCGAGGCTGTGGTGGCTGGGAGCATGCCACTTTCCTCCGGCCTAGGTGACAGAGTGAGACTCCAACTCAAAAAAAAAAAAAAAAAAAAAAAAAAGAAAGAAAAGCAGCATTTATTGAGAAGACAGAAACGCTCCCAGAGCGGGAGGGGACCCGAGGGGGTTGCCCATGTATCTGTATTTTTAAGCAAACCTCCAGAGTCAGAGAGGCTATCAAGGCACTAAGATTTTTGATAATTAAGAGGGTTTTGTTTTTGTTTTTGGCTCGTCACAGTGGCTTACACCTATAATCCCAGCTCTTTGGGAGGCCGAAGAGGGAGGTTTACGTGAGCTCAGGAGATGGAGATCAGCCTGGGCAACATGGTAAGATTTCGTCTCTCAAAAAAACAAAAAAGTAACCAGGCATGGTGGCCCACGCTTGTCGGAAGGCTGATGTGGAAAGACCGCCTGAGCCCAGGAAGCCCAGGCTGTGGTGGACGTGACCGTGCCACTGCGTTCCAGCCTGGCCAACAGAGTGAGACCCCAAGTCCAAAAAAAAAATTTAAGATCATTTTCTTCTTCACCAAAATAGAGCACTGTTTACATAGGGAGAGAGTGGTTGACTAGGGGACTGAGGGGGGCCTGTGTGGCCAAGAAGGAAAGATGAGGGGAAGTAGAGAGGAGTCTGCTGAAGATGGACTTGCTATCAGGCAAAGATTTCCAACCAGCTCTACCCTTTTTCACCTCTTCTCAGATGAGAAATTCAACAGCAAGACCTGTGGTAATTTAGACCTCTCTCTTTTTTTTTTTTTTTGAGTTGGAGTCTCACTCTGTCGCCCAGACTGGAGTGCCGTGGCCGCTCCCGGCCACCGCAGCCTCGACCTGCCGGGCTCCGGCGATCCTTCCGCCTCAGCCTTCCGAGTAGCTGGAACTACAGGCGTGCGCTGCCACACCCGGCTGATTTTTTGATTTATTGTAGAGATGAGGTCTCGCCAAGTTGCCCAGGCGGGTCTCGAACCTCCGGGCTCAGGCAATCCACTCACCTCGGCCTCCCAAAGGTGCGGGATTACAGGCTGAGCCACCGAGCCCGGCAATTTAGACCTCTCTAAGGACAGGTCCTGAAATGAGTTTTTCCAAGGCCCCACGTTAATATGACTCATTTCTCCTCCGGGTGAGGACAACCTGTTTTCCTACTCATACTTGAAGACATCAGCACAGTTCAAATTAGGAATTTCCCCTGAAGACTCCTATCCAGTAGGACCTCAAATGATAACATTGGACCCTAAGTAAATGAAGTAACTAGGATTCTGAGAAGCCATCACCTCACAGAGGTGTCAGAATAGCTAGTGATAGCCATCTCCCATCTTTCATCTCCCAGGAGTCAATCATTATCCTGAAAGACAATTCCAAATGCCATCATCTCAAATGTTGAAATCCCCAATGATCAAGCTCCCTAGGCTGGGTGCAGTGGCTCTCACCTATAATCCCAGTGCTTTGGGAGCTTGAAGTGGGAGGATCTCTTGAGGCCAGGAGTTTGTGACCAGCCTAGGCAATATAGTGAGACCCTGTATCTACCGAAAAGCCACTTTTAAAAAAAGTGTTGGTGGCGGTGCCTATAGTTTCAGTTACCTAGGAGGCTGAGACAGGAGGATCACTTGAACCAAGGAGTTTGAAGAAGCAGTGAGCCATGACTGTACCACTGCACTCCAGCCTGGGGCAGCAGAGTGAGACCCTGTCTTAAAAAAAAAAAAAAGGCTGGGCATGGTAGCTCACACCTGTAATCCCAGCACTTTGGGAGGCAAAGGTAACAGGATTCCCTGAGCCCAGGATTCCCCAACCTGGGCTACGTGATGAAACCTCGTCTCTACAATAAATCAAAAAAATTTGCCAGGCCTGGTGGCACAGCCTGTAGTACCCATCTACTCAGAAGGCTGAGGCAGAAAGATTGCCTCAGCCCAGTAGAGGCTGTGGTAGCTGTGATCATACCACTGTACTCTAGCCTGGGCAATAGAGTAAGACTCATTAAAAAAAAAAAAAATCCTAAAGACTAAGATTCCGAATTCTAAAAACCTGAAAGATCAAAATTAGGAAAATATAACTATAAAAAATATTTTCAAAAATTATGTAAAATGTATTTATTTATCTTTTTTAAAAATTTACTTTCTCTTTTTTTTGAGTCAGAGTCTCACTCTGTCACCCAGACTGGAGGGCAGTGGCATGCTTCTGGACACCACAGCTTTGACCTGCTGGGCTTAGGCAATCCTTCTGCCTCAGTCTTCCAAGTAGCTGGAACTTCAGGAGTGCTCCACCATGCCCGGCTAATTTTTTGATTTATTGTAGAGACAAGGTCTCATCAAGTTGTCCAGGCTGGTCTTGAGCCCCTGGGCTTAGGCAATCTTCTTGCCTCAGCCTTCCAAAATGCTGGGATTACAGGCTGAGCCGCCACACCGGGCCAAAATTTACATTTTTAAAAGGGGGTTTATTTGAAATATAAAAATATGATTGAACACTTCTAAGGCCACATTACACAGTTAAGTAGGCAATAAAATCATACATATTTTTGTAAAGATAAACCCTCGGGTAGACTAGCAATGATCACACAGGTGTAACAATTATGAGCAGAAAAACCATATCCATAAGCAGGTCAAAAAAAGTAAACTTATAAGCGCACATCACCATGGTTGGTAACCATATGCACTTGCCTTTATGACTGTGGTCATCTGAAATACCGTGATAGATAAGTTGACTTTTGATGAGATCTATCAAAAATCATGGTGGGTTACCAGCACATATGCAGTTGCCCAAAGAGCTAAGATCTCAAGCAATTTTATATTTCTCAAATGCAGATGTACACAAAGGGCATCTCTTCATTTACTGAGGAAGTTTCGATGTTTTTTTACATACATGTACAGTGCTTACAAAGTCAAAGTTGTGACAATGCACTTTCGTGGGATCAGATTTCACAGATCTCTTCCACTGTTTGTAAAAAATACAAGAATTACACCAAATCTATATTCGTCAGAGCTTCCCCAAAACCAAATCTGTATTCATCAGAGCTCTCCAGAGAGACAGAACCAATAGGATATGTATATAGATGAGAAGGGATTTATCCAGGGAATTGTCTCACAAGATTATGGAGGCTGAGACAGGTCCATGACAGGCCATCCTCAAGCAGGAGACCTTGTGATGCTGGTAGATGGTTCAGGTCAAAAACCTCAGGATCCAGGGGACCGCTGGTTGAAGTCCTGGAGTCCTAAGCCTGGTTGTCGAGTTTGGTGTTCTGCGGTCCAAGGCAGCAGAAGGAAAGTCTGTCCCAGGTCCCAGAGAGGGACCGATTTGCCTTCTGCATTTGTTCTTTCCGGGCACCTGGCCAATTGGACTGTGGCTGCCAACACTGAGGGCATGTCTTCCCCACCTTGCCCACTCAGATTCACAGGCTAATTTCCTCTGGGAAACACCTCACGTACACACTCAAAATAATGCTTTGCTAGGTTTTTAGGTATTCCTTAGTCTGGTCAAGTTGACATCTAAAATTAAATCCACAAGTCCATCCCTTGTCAACTTGGCATCCATACGCATGTCCTTAAAACACATTTAATCTTTAAATAAAGACAATAACATGGCAATAGTTTCACCTTTTTTAGATATTAGTTTAGAGACTTTAGGGTCTTTAGACTTCGAGCAGGATTTCAACATTCAGTATTATGGCATATGGGATTGTGTCTTTGGGAATTATGAGCCAAGCCCTGATCTCTCTGGATATCCTCCTCCTTGGCTTCCTCTAGGATGGTTTGGCTTCACCTTGTTCATTATCCATGATGAGCAACATCTTAAAGTATAGGAGTAGCAGAAATAGAGAAATGTATTTCTAGAAATCACTTAGAAAAGTAGGAATTCAGGGCCAGGTGCAGTGGTTCACACCTGTAATTCCAGCCCTTTGGGAGGTTGAGATAGGAGGCTTGCTTGAGGCTAGGAGTCTGAGGCCAACCTGGGCAACATAGCAAGACCCCCCCCCCCATCACTACACAAATCAAAAAATTAGCTGGATGTTGTGGCATGTGCCCGTAGTCCCAACTATCAGGAGGCTGAGGTGGGAAGATCATCTGAGCCCAGGAGTTGGAGGCTGCAGTGAACCATGATTGTGCCACTGTACTCCAGCCTGGGTGGCAGAAGAAGATCCTGTCTCTAAAAGAAAATAGGAAAGTAGGAATTTGAAGCCTCTGCCCCTGGTTCTTTCGTATCACAAGAGTTTGCTTTTAACCAATCTTATCAATTCTAAAATTCCCATTATTATTATTTAGAGATGATTATTTATTCAGTTATTTATTTATTTAGCTTAGTTTTGTTTTGTTTTTAAGTTGGAGTCTCACTCTGTCGCCCAGACTGTAGAGCAGTGGCAACCCCCGGCCACCACAGCCTTAACCTGCTGGGCTCTGGCGATCCTTCTGCCTCAGCCTTCCGAGTAGCTGGAACTACAGGCGCGCGCTACCACGCCCGGTAATTTTTAATTTATTATAGAAATGAGGTCTCGCCAAGTTGCCCAGGTGGGTCTTGAACCCGCGGGCTCAGGCAATCCACTCACCTCAGCCTCCCAAAGGCATGGGATTACAGGCTGAGCCACCGAGCCCGGCCGAGATGATTAATTATTTAAATGTGGTTTCCAACTTTTTTATAGTTGAGTTTTATTGATTGTGTTGGGGATCAGTACACAGACATTTCAATTTGTACACAATCCTTTTTTAAAAAAATTATTGTCACTTTTATTTTTGTAGAGACAAGATCTTGCTATGTTGCCCAGGCAGGTCTTAAACACCTGGCCTCAAGCGATCCTTCAGGCTGAGTCTCCCAAAATGCTGGTATTACAGGTGTGAGCTACAGTATTCAGCTTGTAATTCCTTTTTCAGTTATTCTGTGACTTTCCAAATTAAAATTTGGAGGCAAAAAAATTTTTTTTTGAGTCAGAGTCTCACTCTGTCACTCAGGCTGGAGTGTAGTGGCTTGCTCACGGCCACCACAGCCTCGACCTACTGGACTCAGGCGATCCTTTTGCCTCAGCCTTCCAAGTAGCTGGAACTACAGGCATGCGCCGCCATGCCCAGATAATTTTTTATTTATTTATTGTAGAGATGAGGTCTCTCCAAGTTGCCCAGGCTGGTTTCGAACCCATGGACTCAGGCAATCCTCTCACCTTGGCATCCCAAAGTGCTGGGGTTATAGGCGTGAGCCACTGTGAACAGCCTGGCACATTTTTTTAAGAGCATCTCAAGTACCAGTATCTTTAAGTGATAATAAACTGTTAAATAAGTCCCACTAATTCACAATTTAATATCATATGCACTACATACTCAAATTTTCAGTCCTTCACAGCAAATGTGAAGCAAAGTTATTAGAAAAATAGGATCACCTTGACAAAAGCTGTTGCAGAACGCACACAACTCTGACAGGAAAAATCATGATCAGCCGGGCTCCGTGGCTCAGCCTGTAATCCCGCGCCTTTGGGAGGCTGAGGTGAGTGGATTGCCTGAGCCCGCAGGTTCGAGACCCACCTGGGCAGTGAGACCTCATCTCTACAATAAATCAAAAAATCAGCCAGGCGTGGTAGCACGCGCATGTAGTTCCGGCTACTTGGAAGGCTGAGGCGGAAGGGCCGCCGGAGCCCAGCGGGTTGAGGCTGCGGTGGCCAGGAGCGGCCACTGCACTCCAGTCTGGGCTACAGAGTGAGACTCCAACTCAAAATAAATAAAATAAATAAATAAATAAATAAATAAATAATAAATAAACACCACAGATTCCCAAAGAACACAGACTTTGAAGTCTGATAAATACTATTATAATAGCTGTGTGAAACACTTTGACGGAGCCAACAATCTCTAGTAATTACCATGCATCATCCAAGTTCTTATTTAATCCCTGTAATAACAACTCCATGATAGATTCAGTTAGCATTCTGATTCTGCAATTCAGTGCAGACTTGGAGCAAGTTGAGTGACTTGCTCCAAATCAGAAGTGGTAGAGGTGGGGTTGAAAACCCGATGTCAGGCTCTAGAACACAGACTCATTTGCACCCTAATGGTGCTAGAAATTTGCTGGCCCCAGCAGGAGCCTTTTTGATGGACATATCTTGATGGCCAGAAAATAGGGATTCAGGTCAAGCGCGGCTTTTTAATGTAAGACTGTATCACCATTTAGTAGTGTGGATTGAAACCATGCCAACAGGGTTTAAGAAACTGGTAACTCACAAAAGTCTTGAGCTTGTCATGCAGGACGGCAAATGGAGAAACAGATTGTGGCAATCCCCTTTGTTTACAAAACTGGCTGAAGCTGGTAGGAACCAATATGGCTGGCTGGAGTCAGAATAGACTTGCTGGCCCGAGGAGTGACCTTTTGACATCATAACCAACTTCCCCCAAACTTGCATATGCAACCTATGAAGAAGCATGAAGTATGTGTGCCCAAAGGACTTTTCAAACCCTAATTCCTTCAACCAATCACCATCCAGTCCTCAGCCCTCACCCCTAAAATCTTTCCATTAAATCTATAGCCATAAGGCTAGTACTGGGAGACAGATCTAAGCCCACCTCCTGTCTTTTTGCTCAGCTGCCTGCCTGGCAATAAACCTTTCTCTCTACAAAAATGTGGTGCTTTGCTGTTTGACTTTCTACTGCATGGGCAAACAAACCCAGTTTGGTTTAGTAACAGTATTCTTTTTATATATGCCGAAAGGTAGCATTTTCCTGAGGTAGGAAGAAACATTTTGGTAGAGCCATCTGTTACCTTGTATGTAAAATTAGTATACAATGAAATGTACAGTCCTTCACTGGACTTTGACAAATGCATTCGCCTTGTAACCACAAAACCCGGTCAAGTTCTAGAATATGACCGTCACTCCCAGAAAATTGACTCATATAACCTTTCCGGGTAATCCCTGCCCATCCCAAAAAATTAACCACAGTTCTGATTTTTTTTTCACATTTTTTCTTTCTATTTCTTTTTAAAAGATTTATTGGCACTTATAGTAAGTTTTCCAGCAGTCTAAATTACTTGGGTTTTTTTTGTTTTTTTTTTGTTTTTGAGTCAGAGTCTCACTCTGTCGCCCAGACTGGAGTGCAGGGGCCGCTCCCGGCCACCACAGCCTCG
>NW_007258462.1:99865-105065 GCF_000164805.1 Carlito syrichta | reverse complement strand
GCGGGTCTTGAACCTGTGGGTTCAGGCAATCCACTCACCTCAGCCTCCCAAAGGCGCGGGATGACAGGCTGAGGCACCGAGCCCAGCAAATTGCTTGTTATAGCACCATTAAATTCCTTCAAAGTTCTGTAGATGCTTGGGATTGAGAAAGAAGGACAAGGAAGAAAATGTTCATTTTTCAGTTTTTATTTTATTTTATTAATTTATTTATTTTGAGTTGGAGTCTCACTCTGTCGCCCAGGCTGGAGTGCAGTGGCACACTCATGGCCACCGCAGCCTCGACCTGCTGGGCTCCAGCGATCCTTCTACCTCAGCCTTCCAACTAGCTGGAACTACAGGCACATGCTATGATGCTTGGCTTATTTTTTGATTTATTGTAGAGACGAAGTCTCTAGAATATTGCCCAGGCTGGTCTCTACAAAATTGCCCAGGCTGGTCTCAAACCCCTGAGCTCAGGCAATCCTCACACCTCGGCCTCTCAAAGTGCTGGGATTACAGGCTTGAGCCACTGCACCTGGCTCATCTTTCAGTTTTTAAAAAATCTATACAAGCTGATTATTCTGAGTACTTAAACTAATTTTACAAATAGCAAAACTGTCATCCCCAGGCAAGTAATTTTTAAAAGCAGCCAACCAAGTCAGTCATGGCTAATTCATAGCAGTTAAAAAAAAAAAAGCCGGGCTCCGTGGCTCAGCCTGTAATCTCGTGCTTTGGGAGGCTGAGGTGAGTGGATTGCCTGAGCCCGCGGGTTCGTGACCCACCTGGGCAACTTGGCAAGACCTCATCTCTACAATAAATCAAAAAATTAGCCGGGCGTGGTAGTGCGTGCCTGTAGTTCCAGCTACTTGGAAGGTTGAGACAGAAGGATTGTCTGAACCCAGGAGGTCAAGACTAAAGTGAGCCATGATCCATGCCACTGACCGCATTCCAGCCTGGGTAACAGAGTGAGACTCCAATTAAAAAAAAAAATAACAAACTACAGTGTGTAATCACATTACAGTAATCCCCCCCAATCTAAGGTTTTTACTTTTCATGGTTTCAGTTATTGAAAGTCAGTCACAGTCCAAATTATTAAATGAAAAAGTTCAAAAATAAACAATTAGTAAGATTTAAGAGTTGGGCTTAGTGGCTCAGCCTGTAACCCCATGCTTTGGGAGGCTGAGGCGAGTGGATTGCCTGAGCCCGTGAGTTCGAGACCCACCTGGGCAACTTGGTGAGACCTCATCTCTACAATAAATCAAAAAATTAGCCGGGCGTGGTGGCGCGTGCCTGTAGTTCCAGCTACTTGGAAGGCTGAGGCGGAAGGATCGCCGGAGCCCAGCAGGTCAAGGGTGCAGTGGCCGGGAGAGTGCCACTGCCCTCCAGCCTGGGCAACAGGGTGAGACTCCAACTCAAAAAAAAATCAGGCAGTTCAAACTCTAGGCAAACAGAGAAGTAGGCTGGCTGTCTTCCCCCAGGACTGCCAGAGAGCTCTTGGGGTGGTTGTGTCAGCCCCCACCAGTTTGAAGAGGTAGGTATTAGCGTCCCCATCTCTCAGAAGAGGAAACCGATGCTCAAATAATACAAGGGAGGACCCAAAAAAACAATTATTTTTCGGAGAGTGAGTCCTTTGTAGTCCAGGCTTCCCCCACTAGGTAAGTGTTTTAGTAACCCATCGACATCAGTGTACAGCTAGCATCGTGAGAGGCTGCATTTGACTTCTGTGAATTTTTTTTTTTGGTTGAAGATTCTTTCAACGTGTTTGCCCGTATCATGATGGGTGAGTTACAAGCACACCTGCTCACACCGTGCCGCGTGTTCAGCAGTTTTGACCCAAACCGGCGTGACCCCCTTGCTCCACCCCCGCATTCACCCAATCTCACCCCAAATGACCTTTTCTGCGTCTCCCCAGGTGAAAAAAAGTCCTCACAGGGAAACATTTTGCCGAAGTGGAAGAGGCGAAACAAAAAAATGACAGAAACACTAAAGTGCATCCAATGATCAAGTTCAGAAACTGTTCTGAGCAGTGGAAGAAGCATCTCGATCAATGTATTACATCAAACAAAGAATCCTTAGAAGTGATTGACGTTTGAACATGTAAGAATCAATACACAACTTTTAATAAATAAATTCCGGGTTTTTTGCGGTCCCCCTTTGTATAAATGGCAGACTTCTGCTCACGCAGCGAATGATCAACACAGCAACCTTTTCATCTCTCCATGGCTGCTCTTTCAGACTAAGCTTTAAATGACATACTAGCTACCATCAGACATTCTTTTTTTTTTTCTTTCTCCCGGGTCCCCACCCCCTACTCTGGCATTCTTATCAAGTACCTGTGTCCAAAGCAAGTAGGGGCCTTTTACCTTTTGAGTTAGAGATCTGTCAAGTCGTCCTTGGATTAAGCGATGTGAAATAAAAATGTAAGAATGTGGACGAATGCTCTTCTCTGTGAAATGATCACAAGCCTCTGACTTGCTGGACGAGGCATTTGGTTTTCAACAGACATTTTGCTTTTTAATCCTTCATCCCTTTAGCTGAGGGACTGAGGCCTTGACAGTGGGCTTTCAGGGTAGTTCTTCAGTGAAGAGGCAGCTTTTGGATATCTTGGCCTTGAGCTCACGTCTACTTTGCCTACTTTGCCGAACCTTAAGGAAAACTCTAGAGAGCCATCACCCGGGGCGCCTGTTTGAAACACTCGTGTTAGGACCAACCTTTAGGAATACTGATTCTGCAGGTCGAGTGAAATAAACATCCATAAATCTGGATCTTAAATGAATATTCTAAGTCATTGTTCTGTGCTTTGAGAAATGCTGATTGAGAAAGTCTGACACAATATCGACAATGCAGAACCCTGAAAGGGTCTTCCAGCCCACATACATGCCATGCTGAATTAAGAGGTGTGTATTAGTTTCCTGTGACTGCCATAACAAATTACTACAAACTGGGTGCCTTGAAAAAACAAAAACTCATTTTCTCTTTGTAGGCTAGAGACTTAAAACCATGGTGTGGCCAGGCTGTGCCTCCTCCAAGGCACTAGAGAAAACTCTTTCTTTTCTTGCCTCCTGCAGCTTCTGGTGCTGCTGGCAATCCCTGGGGTTCTTTGGCTTGTAACTGCATCACTCCAATCTCTGCTTCTATCTTCACATGGCCTTCTTCCCTATGTGGGTCCCTGTGTGTCCTCTCCTTTCTTTTTTTTTTTTTTGAGTTGGAGTCTCACTCTGTTGCCCAGACTGGAGTGCAGTGGCCACTCCCAGCCACTGCAGCCTCGACCTGCTGGGCTCCGGCGATCCTTCCGCCTCAGCCTTCCGAGTAGCTGGAACTACAGGCACATGCTACCATGCCTGGCTGATTTTTGATTTATTGTAGAGATGAGGTCTCGCCAAGTTGCCCAGGTGGGTCTCGAACCCGCGGGCTCAGACAATCCACTCACATCAGCCTCCCAAAGGCGCGGGATTACAGAATGAGCCACCGAGCCTGGCTCTCTCCTTTCTTATAAGGACACTAGTCGTTGAACTTAAGGCCCACCCTAATTCAGTGCAACCTCATCTCAATGTATGACTTATACCGGGGTGCCAAAAAAATGTATACAAATTTTAAGAAATGATTTTTTTTTTTTTTTGAGTTGGAGTCTCACTCTGTCTCCCAGACTGGAGTGCAGTGACCTGCTGGGCTCTGGCGATCCTTCCTCCTCAGCCTTCCAAGTAGCTGGAATTACAGGGGTGCGCTACCACGCCCAGCTAATTTTTTGATTTATTGTAAGAAATGAGGTCTCGCCGAGTTGCCCAGGCGGGTCTTGAACCCATGGGATCAGGCAATCCACTCACCTCAGCCTCCCAAAGCACGGGATTACAAGCTGAGCCACCGAGCCCGGCTTAAGAGATGATGTTAAGAGATGTTCGCCATAGTCAGAAGTGTCTGGACACTGATGGTAACCACTTTGAGCACCTCTTATAATTGTAGAAGTCAAACGTGACTTGTATTCATCTTTTGTATTTGGTATATATTGAGCATGACAACTTTAATAGTTTTTTTCTTTCCTAAAATGTATTCATTTTTGATATCCTCTGTATATCTGCAAAGCCCCAATTTCCAAATAAGATTACATTCACAAGTCCTGGGCATTAGGACTTGAACACATCTTTTTGGGGGACACAATTCAACCCATTACAGGGTTCTATCTCTTGCTACTCAAAGTATGATCCTCAGACCAGCAGTGTTGTTTTTACCTGAGAGCTTGTTGGAAATGCCAAATCTTGGGCTCTCTTCCAGACCTACTGACTCAGAATCTGCATTTCAACAAGACCCCTAGGTGTTTAGTCTGCACATTCAAGTTTGCTGTGTTAGGTCTAAACAGTTCTGAATAACACAGTTCACATATTCTTTTCACACCTAACCTGGGGGAAATAAGGGCTTGATTACTCTGGAATGGGCAGCCAGATTCTAATTTTCCTGTTAGAATCATCTCTTTAAGTCCTATTGTAGCAGGAAAAATAGATCGTGACACCGAGACTATTATAGGAAGTGGCACTTTATTACGCTGGCTAGCACTAGCACAGGGGGCCCGAGAACTTCATGCATTCAAATCAAACTCGAGCACCCCAGAACGGGAGACGTGGGGTCTTATACCCTCGTTTAGGTAAGGGAGGGGGGTCGTGTTGAGTGATTACATACTTCCTTTGGAATCTTACAAGGTTGTACTCAGCAAAATCAGATTTCTCAAAGAACAAATGGTTTCTAGGAACTGCAGGCTTGTAAACCGTCAACCTCAGAAGGGGGATTTTAGATAAGACTCTTTTCCATTTCCATGAAATAGCCAGTCTCTGGGCCAATTGGCCTTTCTTAAACAAAACCTGCCTGGCTCTGGGCGGGTCTTTAAAGTTGCAACTTGCCTTTCAAAAAGAAATATCTTTTAACTGCTATCAATCCCTCCTTCTTGCCACTGGGCTAGTGGCAGCCCAGGTGAGGCCAACTGCTGATCCTGAATCAGCCACATGTGTTTCTGTGTTTATTCACCCAATCACACAAGAAATATATTTGAGCATATGCCGCCTCCTGCCACACTATAGTGACACATTCTTTTGAGAATTTGTTCAGGTAGGCAGTTTTATAGCTGGCAGGGACTCATCACTGTCCCCTATGGAAAGATGGTGGCGCACAGTGAGACTCAACACCCTTTAAGGCCAAGAGATTTAATGGGGGTGAGCGCGGTGGCTACAGAACC
>NW_007258462.1:97924-99739 GCF_000164805.1 Carlito syrichta | reverse complement strand
GAAGAAGAACCCGGAGAGCCTTGTCCGAGCCTCCATGTTAGTTTGTCCGGGCGCCTTCTTAGGGGGGAGCGCCATTTTAGGTGGGGCCCACGCCTAGACTTAGCCTTTGGAGGGGGCGGGTTCCTCTTGGCTGGCTGGGGCCTTTCACCTATTATCTGGTCTCCTTTTCAGTAACAGAAACCTTGTGTTTAAGTGGAACCTGCAACCACCCTCAGGAAAGTCACCATTTTCCCAGCTTCCTTGGCTGCCGAATCTTCCCATGTGACTAGGTTCTGGCCTGTAGGATGTAAGGGGAGGTGCTGTGTGTAATTTCCAGGACATGTCCTTAATAGGCTTGTGTTTCTGTCCTTTTCTTCTGCTGGATCCTGTTCCTTTCATCTTGTTCATGTGGTGCTTACTGTGTCTTCTGCGGTGGGCTCTGACTAGTCATAAAAGAAAAACAAAGAGTGGAGATGTTTTTTCTCTTTAAGTTTTTATAAATAAACTACAACCCCAAATTCACCCCAAAGACGTTAGTATGCATATGAAAAATGAAATGAAAAGAGGGACGCTGAGAAACTAGAATACAATTAGTTTATATTTTGCCTTAGCATAGCCATTTTTGCTTAGACTGACATGCTTTGAATCTAGCACAGGCTAGGCATAGATAGATAAATTTCCAATAGGCAGGTGTGACAGGTTTTAGAAAGCATTCAGACATTTTACCGCAGGCCAAGCTGGCAGCCTATTCCACCCCCTTGGCAAATCTCCATCAGATGCTAGACAAAGACAGCCCAACCTTTCAATTCATGGTTTAGCCATAATCTCTAAGAAACTTTCAGCTTCCTTGTCGAAGGTCAAAGATCACTCCTTAGCTGGCTGAAGCTATAGAAATGATAAGATCACCTTTTTGCTAAAGAGCTTGTGGACTGGAAACACCTGACAGGTCTCTTGCAGGAAAAATCCCTTCCCTGTTGCGGGAAAACAAGAGAATCCATGACACCAGGCTATCTTAGGAAGTAGCAGTTTATTAGCGCCAGTGTGACTTAGCGGGCTAATGCTCCAAGGCGGTTTTATTTGTTAGTTTAGGTAAGGGAGGGGGTCAGGTTGTAAGGTTATACAATTTTCTTTGGAATTTGCAAGGTGGTATTTAGCAAACCCAGATTTTCAAAGAACAAATTGTCTCTAGGGTATACATGACAAGCAGGGGTTGTAAACTGATAACTTCACAAAGAGAGGATTGGGAGGTAAGGTTGTGAATGGATTACTATCTTGCATTTCCAGGACAGTGACATTTGGCTATTTGGTTTTCTGAAGTCCCATGTCTAGCAGGTTTTGGAGTTTGCAGGCTGATCTTTCAAAGGAATAATTTTAACTGTTTTTAGCCCCTCTCTGCCGCACCCCTAGTCTCCTCCCATCCAGCCCACCACCTGAGGTCATGAGCCGCTAACATCTGGAGACTCAAGATCTAAGACTCATATGGCAACAAACAACATCAAAGACCCACAGACCTAGACATCCCTTTTGGCCCAGACCCTTCCGGCCCCTACCCCGCTTACCCCTAAGGCCCTTAAATATACCCAGTTCTTGGCCATTCATTGCCACACTTGCCTCTGAGTGTCAGGCCTCTTTCAGTTTTGTGAAAGGTGAGTGATAAACTTTACTTCTTTCTACTTCTTACTCGGTTGCAATCTTGCATTATTCCTGTGGTACTGGCACCAGCCCATCTCACCTTCCGTTTACCTTCGCAAAAAATAACATTGCAGCCGGGCTCGGTGGCTCAGCCTGTAATCCCGCGCCTTTGGGAGGCTGAGGTGAGTGGATTGCCTGACCCCC
>NW_007258462.1:93436-97548 GCF_000164805.1 Carlito syrichta | reverse complement strand
CGGGTCTCGAACCCGCGGGCTCAGGCAATCCACTCACCTCAGCCTCCCAAAGCGCAGGATTACAGGCTGAGCCACTGAGCCCAGCTAACATTGCTTTTATAACTGTTATCATGACCTACAACAAAATTAATGGCAATTTCCCCAGTATCTTTTACACTCATTCCTTATTCAGAGTTCCCCAACTGGAGACTTGCTTTGGGCTGTGTGTGTGTGTGTGTGTGTGTGTGTGTGTGTAGCAGGTGACCTGCCTTTTACTTAGCTCGTGTGTTTATTTGGGGTGACTGTTTAGGAACTGTTCTTCTCCTATTCTTTGTCACCTGTGTCACTGACTGGAGCACTGACACCTGGTCTGAAGGCATGCATCACCTGTGACTGTCAAATGTAAAATCCTCCTGTCTTAGTATAAAAATGGTATCTAAGCACCAAATTAAGCTTTTCAGCTCTCATAAGACTTTGCTTCTACAGAGCAGCCCTGCCCCAGAATAATTACATTAGAATGGGACAGGGGAGGTGGATGCTTGCATTGCTTTTGTCTAAAGCTCTTCAGGTGATTGTGACATGCAGATAAGGTTAAGAGACAATAAGGTGTGATGCAAATTGAAGATTGTTCTTCGGCCTTAATAGTGTTATTGGGATTCTGCTTCCAGCCAAGATGGAGAAACAGGAACTAGATTTAATCTCCTGCCTGAAAGAACCAAAAATAGCAGGCACATTCATCTCCAGTACACGCAGAAATGTACCAAGGTAGAACATATTCTGGCCATAAGACAATGTCAATATATTTGAAAGGATTCAAGTCAAAGGGATTAAATTAGAAACCAATAGCAGAAAGGGCTCTCAAAATAAATAGCATACTTCTAAATAACCCAGGCATTGAAGAAGAAATAAAATGGGAAATTAGAAAGCACTTCGAAATGAATGGATGGAAATGAAAACAACATATCAGAATTTGTGGGAGGTTGCAAAAGAGGAAGTTTTTAGCATTAAATCTCTTTGTTAGAAAAGAAGAAAGATTTCAAACTAGTTTCTTCTTAAGAAACTACAAAAAGACCAGGTGCAGTGACCCAGACCTGTAATCCCAGCACTTTGGGAGGCGGAGGTGAGAGGACTGGCTGAGCCCACAGGTTCAAGACCAGTCTGGGCTACATGGCAAGACCTCACCTCTATGATAAATAAAAAAATTAGCTGAGTGTGGTGGCGCATGACTGTAATTCCAGCTACTTGGAAGGCTGAGGCGGAGGGATTTCCTGAGCTCAGCAGGTTGAGGCTGTGGTGGTCGTGAGCAATGTACCACTGCACTGCAGCCTGGGCGACAGAGTAAGACTCTGACTCAAAAAAAAGAAAAAAAGAAAGAAACTAAAAAAAGAGAGAACAAATTAAAACTTAAAGAAATTTAAGAACAAATTTGTTACTTAAAGGAGGTAACAAATATATAAGTGAAAATCAATGATATAGGAAGCAAAAGCAATAGAGAAAATCAATGAATCCAAAAGCTGGTTTTTTGAGAAGATCAATAAAATTGATAGACAGACATCTAGGCAGAATGATCAAGGAAAAAAAAAGCAAAGACACAAATTACTAATATGAAGAATAATTGAGGAATATCTATAAATGTTAAAAATATAATAAGGAACCCTAGTGAGACTTCATTTCTACAAAAAATAGCAAAACTAGCTGGGCATGGTGGAGCTTGCCTGTATTCCTGGCTACTCGGGAGGCTGAGGTGGGAGGATCACCTGAGCCTATGTGTATGTATATATGTATATGTCACATTATATATGGAAATATTATGAACAACTTAATAGCAATAAACTCAACACCTTAAACAAAATGGACCAATTCCTTGAGAGACACAAACTACCCTAGCTCCCTGAAGAAAATAATACGTAGCCAGGATAACCCCATATTTATTAAAGAAATTTAATTTGTGACTATGCCATAAATTTCAATTTGCAACCATCCCACAAAGAAAATGTCAGGCTCAGATGACTTCACGGGTGAATTTTTAAAAAGTATCTAAGAACGAAGTTAAGACAATTCTACACAAACTCTTCTGAAAAAATTGAAGAGGAAGAGGAAGGAATATCTTCCAACTCATTCTACAAAGCCAACACTATCCCGATATTAAAACCAGACAAAGGTAGAACAAGGGACACTATAGAACAATATCCTTCATGAACATAGGCACAAGAATTCCAAAATTTTTTTGAAAATTTAGTTCAACAATATATTAAAAATATAACATAACATGGCCAAGTGGATTTTATACCAGGAATGCAGGGTTGGTTTAATACTTGGAAGTCAATTATTTGTATTAATTGGTTAATCATGTTAACAGCAAAAACCAAATTATCTCAATACATGGAGAAAAACTATTTGACAAAAGCCAACATCTATTCCTGATAAAAACCCTTAGCAAGTTAATAAAAGGGAACTTCCTCAACCTGATAAAGGCATCTGCAAAATACCTATGTTTAACATCATACTTACAGTTGAAAACTGGGCTTCTTTCTTCCTGAGGGGAGGAATAAGACAGGGATGTTTGCTCCTACCACTTTTATTTAGCATTGTGCTGGAATGGGAGTTCTATCCAGGACAATTAGGCAAGAAAAATAAATAAAAGACATCTAGACTGGAAAAGAACAAGTAAAATTTCCTTTATTTGCCCACACGAGCATTTATCAGATTATTCGATCAGAAAATCTAATTGAATTGTTCCATTATAAATGCAATCAGAAAACCTGAAACAAGAATTTGGCAGTTTCTTAAAAAGTTAAACATAGACCTACCCCATTACCCAGTCAAGCCACTCTCCTAGATATTTAGCCCAAAGAAAAGAAAGCATTAATCTGTACAAAGACATGTATGACAATGTTCACGGCAGCATTATTTGTACCAGTCCCAAACAGGAAGCCACTCAAATATTCATTAATGGGCAAATGGATTAAAAAATGCTGATATAGCAATATAATAGAATACTGCTCAATAATAAAAAGAAATGATATATGCAACAACATGGATGAATCTCAGAATAACTATCCTGAGTGATGGAAGCCAGATAAAAAAAGAATAAATCTTTTATGATTCCATATATATAAAATTCTAGAAATGACCAACTAATCTATGACAGAAAGCACATCAGCATGGGTTTAAAATTCTAGAAATTACCAACTAATCTGTGTCAGAAAGCACATCAGTGTTGGCTTGAAGATGGGGTGTGGGGGTGAAGGATCATGATGCAGGGACTGCGAAGGAACCCAAGGAAACTTTTGAGATTGATGAATATGTTCACTCTTTAGGATGATACTTTCACTGGTGTATACATGCTGGAGTCCCTCTGGGTCAGGATTTCCTGAAGGAGGAACGGAGTCGAGTCGCTGAAAGAGAGAAACACTTGGACAACTGACTCTGTTGCAAGCAGGACAGATGCCGTTCATTGTTAGTTCACATCCAGATTATATACTTTTTTTTACAAAGTAGTCTTTGAAAATTCTTGGTATCAGACACAATCAGTTAGTTGACCACAGTGGAACAGACAGTATTTTTTGATGTTTCTGCTTGAACCATTATCTAAATCCCAATGATGTACTGTCTGCTTCAGTGAATTTTTTTTTTTTTTTGAGTTGGAGTCTCACTCTGTCACCCAGACTGGAGTGCAGTGGCATTCTCCCGGTCACCGCAGCCTCAATCCACTGGGCTCTGGTGATCCTTCCACCTCAGACTTCCAGGTAGCTGGAATTACAGGTGCGTGCTACCACGCCTGGCTAATTTTTGATTTATTGTAGAGGTGAGGTCTTGCCAAGTTGCCCAGGTGGGTCACAAACCCGCAGGCTCAGGCAATCCACTCACCTCAGCCTCCCAAAGCACTGGGATGATAGGCTGAGCCACCGAGCCCAGCTTTGCTTCAGTGAATTTTTAAGAATAGGTAACTTTCTCTTAAGACATATTGTTTTTCTGCACAACAATGTTTTTGTTTTTTACCAAACTTCATTACACTACTCTATTTATTCTTATTTTTCTTAACTCTTAAACTTATTAATTACGTACTAATCATATTAATTATTATTAAACTTTAACCATAATGACATACTGTTTACTTTCTAAAACTATAA
>NW_007258462.1:92267-92874 GCF_000164805.1 Carlito syrichta | reverse complement strand
ATCCCCTGTTAGGGAGACTGAGCTTTAATGTTTGCAAAACAAAAGGTCTCCGGGCTCAAGTCATCTCAGTTACAATCTCTAACCAGAATTACAAACCTCCTTAACAAAGGGAAGTAAAGCCAAGGGTGCTCTAATGAAGAGTATACTTTTAACAAAACAAACCTTATTTTTACTAAACACTACTATTTGGTAAAAATTATTTCTCCCATATGGAACTCTTTACATCTTCCAACTTCCAGGTTTCCAGTGGCGAGATTGAGAGTGGAGGTAGAAGAAGCAGGAACAACAGCTGCCCAGTGTTACCCTGCAACCTGGGGTCTTCAGCCTTCCAGACCCTGTCAACGTGAAGGCCTCTGAGGCTGGCTCCCAGCATATACATATATCAAATTGCAAACTTTAAATACATGGAGCTTGCTGTCTGTCAATTATACCTCAATAAAGTTGCTTTAAGAAAAAGTAGAAGAACCTTCCTATTGACTGACAGCTCAGTCAGAGAGAAGGGAAACAGAGCCTCAGCTCTTTCTTTCTTTCTTTTTTTTTTTTGAGTTGGAGTCTCACTCTGTTGCCCAGACTGGAGTGCAGTGGCCGCTCCTGGCCACCGCAGCCT
>NW_007258462.1:89360-92021 GCF_000164805.1 Carlito syrichta | reverse complement strand
ATCCACTCATCTCAGCCTCCCAAAGGTGTGGGATTACAGGCTGAGCCACCGAGCCCGGCTGTCAGCTCTTTCTTGATCTAGAGTTCTTTGGCTCTGGGACCAGAAGTGACCAAGGAACATCAGGCAAGCCTGAAAACCTTTATCAGATAGTCTTTCCTAATGTTCTCAGAAATGACAAGTGTTTTTTGGAAACTCAAAGAGACCCAGGACCCCAACCTTGGTGTTTTTTTGTTTGTTTGTTTGTTTGTTTTGAGTTGGAGTCTCACTCTGTTGCCCAGGCTGGAGTGCAGTGGCACGCTCCTGGCCACTGCAGCCTCTGACCTGCACGGCTCAGGCGGTCCTTCCGCCTCAGCCTTCCAAGTCGCCAGAAGTATAGTCGTGTGCTACCACGCCCAGCTGATTTTTTTATTTATCCTAGAGACGGGGTCTCACCATGTTGTCCAGGCTGGTCTCGAACCCGTGGGCTCAGACAATTTTCTCGTCTCGGCCTCCCAAAGTGCTGGGATTAAAGGCTTGAACCACCAAGCCTGGCCCACCCTACCTTGGTCTAAATTGATCTGGGGAACCATTTGATTTCTTCCTGGTTTGTTTATCAAAATGATTAGTTAGCATAAACTATACTTTAAGAAAGGATATAAGTGCCTTTTGGATTTCATTTTTTGAACAGGCAATATAAGCATGTGATTCAAACATTAAATAAATGTACAGTGAAAAGTGTCACCCAGCTCCCAACCTGAGAGAAGATATGCATGCCATCAGTGTCTTGAGTATCCTTCTAGAGCCTTTTGTCTTTTATTATGCCAATATCACAGTGCTTTGAATAGAGCAGCTTTATAATAATCAAGTGGTGTCAGTCCTCCAACTTTGTTCTTTTCCAGATTTATTTTGGCACTCCTAGGTCCTTAGCATTTCTACTTGAATTTTAGAATCGGCTTGTCAATTTCTGCAAAAAAGGATGCTGAGATTTTGATTAGGATTGCATTAAATTCTCTCTCTAACACACACACACACACACACACACACAGACACGAAATATTTTCCCTTTTACCCCCAATGAAGAATGCTATGCATAGGCGTCCTAAAATTATTTTAAGTTGAATTCAAAAATATATCAACGATAGTATATTCATATCGTAACAAATTTTAAATCTAGTACAAAGTCACTCCCTCCCTCCCACACTCACCCAATTTCTAGCCAAGCCTCTTCTGTGCCCCCGCCAAAAATCTCTGTTACCAGTTTCCTGGGCTAATTGCCTGCAGATTCCTACCCTCCGAGCCCTACCCGCCCCTTCCCTCACTTTCCCACCGATGGGAGCGCTTCACACACTGTCCTGCTCCTTACTTATGTGAGCCTCCGGTGTATTTCAGGATTTGTTCCGTATCCGCACATAGACTCTGCCTCATTCTTCACAACGGCTGCATAGTCCTGACCTCAGTGCTTCTAAAGCCGTGCATTTAAATGACTTGTCCTGTTTGTTCAGCTCTGGTTTGTCGTGACCCAGGCTTGACCCTGGCAGCACCTTTATCAGCTAGGTGCCGCTTTTCTATTCCACATTCTTACTGTTGATTGATGAATCTAAGAGATGATGCGTAAAATCAGGACAGGGACTCAAACGTTCATAGCTGTATCCTCCACCAAAAAATAACGTTCTGCTCTGCACATAGCACATGCAAAGACAGAGCACAGAACAAAATTTGCATCCAGCCGCCTTCAACTCAGCAGAATAAGCAAGAAGAACTCAGCAAGAGTCATGGTCAGATGAACTCTGCATACTTAAAAAGCTTCTCCGAGGTCTGTGATAATGTCCCTCTGTATGTGGGTTCATCGACATAGTGTTTGCCTTCTGGGGTTTTCTTTACAACTCCCCTAAGAAAGGGATTCGAAGGTTGTGGAAAAAAAAATCAGTGTGTGCAGCCATCAGCAGGATTGAAAGCCAGTGGTGGTGGTCATTCATGGCTGTTTGGGCTGGGGGAGGGGGAAGGGGAGAAAAAAGCCTTGTGACAAGCATTTTCTATAGCAGGGCTCAGTCAATGGCTACAAAGAAGGACTGGGTCACTCCTGCCTCTGAGCAGTGTGTGCCTTTGTATGGAGGCCACTTGGACCCGGGCAGAGGCACAAAACAGCTGTTCATTGGTGAAGAGCAGTGGTTGTCCCCATAGCAACCGCTGTTGGCATGACTTTGTCGGAAATATGGGCGTGGCCCTTGGGTCTCCAGGCCTGGCTGCCAACGTGTGCCTGTGGCTTTAATTGGGCCCCTTGAGGGCTGTCAAACAGGTGTGACTCATGGGTCAGCTCCCAGTGACCCCAAAGCTAACAAATCTATGGGCGAGGCCGGGAGGCAGCTGAGTCTCTTTGGAAAAGACTCTGAAATCAATACCATTTGTGTCTTTAAGAGCTAGACTGAGAGAAAGAGCTTTATTCTGTTGGGGACTTATTATTTTTTGCTGGTAAATGTGATAGGTTGTTTAGGTTATATTTGCTTGTTTTGTTACGGATTAAGTAGGTTGTCACAAGTAAAAGGACCATTTAGTCACTATTCAGAGTCTTGTTTGATTTAATATCCACTAGGAACATATCTAATATAGAGAGTCCTGAGAGTTATGAAATACAGAAGTTTTTGCCCTGCATACAAAACTACCTTTTTTTTTTTTTTTGAGTCA
>NW_007258462.1:83635-89010 GCF_000164805.1 Carlito syrichta | reverse complement strand
CCACTCACCTCAGCCTCCCAAAGGCACGGGATTACAGGCTGAGCCACCGAGCCTGGCCTGGTTAATTTTTTAAAATTGTATTTTATGTAGAGATGAGTTCCCACTGTATTGCTCAGTCTGTTCTTGAACTCCTGGGCTCAGGCTATCCTCTCACCTTGGACTCCTAAATTGCTGGGATTACAGGTGTGAGCCTCTGCACCCAGTTCAAAACTAACATATTTTATACATTGATGCATACATATGGATAGATAGAGATGGATAATCTGCATATGCATACGATCTGGCCAAGTGTGGTGGCTCACACCTGTAATCCTAGAGTTTTGGGAGGCCAAGGTGAGAGGATTGTCTGAGGCCAGGAGTTTGAGACCATCCTGGGCACCATAGCAAGACCCTGTCTCTCCAAAAAAAAAAAAAAAATCATCCAGGCATGGTGGTCCATACCTGTAGTCCCAGTTACTCAGGAGGCTGAGGCAGGAGGATTGCTTGAGCCCAAGACTTCTAGGCTGCAGTGAGCTATGATGGGCCCACTGCACTCCAACCTGAGTGACAGAACTAGACCTCATCTTTTAAAAAAATTTAAAATATATATATATATGGTTCAGTAATCATCACATTATTGACAACAGTTATAAATTCATATACATAAATGCCACACTGCAACTATGTCTTAACAATGTCCTGTAAACTACAAGAGCACCATGAATACAAAATAAATGATTAGCGCTCACAAACAGCACTTGCACCTGCTGCATTTTTTGTGGCCTCTGGCAGTTCAACCGATACTCGGAAGAGACGGCAGCTTAGCAGAAGATGTTGGTCTAGCTGATGACCCAGATCACTGAAGGATCTGAGTTCAGGCTGTCAGACAACACTACGGGAGGCCATCGTTCTAGACTGACCTCTTGCAGGAGGCCCTGACAGACCAGACCGATCCAAAATGGAGTCACTCATACTAAATGCCCCATAATCCAGCCGAAACTTTAAGGAAGCAGTTAGATCTCAAAACAGACCAGTTTTTCTTGAAAATGGGAGATTCCAGTCTACCTGAGTCAGTGTAATAAGGAAGTTCCCTCTGCTTTCAACTTTACAAAAAATGTAACCAAGCCGGGTTCGGTGGCTCAGCCTGTAATCCCGGTTCGAGACCCGCCTGGGCGGCGAGACCTCATCTCTACAATAAATCAAAATATCAGCCGGGCATGGTAGCGTGCGCCTGTAATTCTGGCTACTCGGAAGGCTGAGGCGGAAGGATTGCTGGAGCCCAGCAGGTCGAGGCTGCGGTGGCTGGGAGCGCCACTGCACTCCAGTCTGGGTGACAGAGGGAGACTCCGACTCAAAAAAAAAAAAAAAAAAAAGAAAATCTCCAAGATTCACCAGGTGTGGTGGCTCATACCTGTAAACCCAGCATTTTGGGAGGCCCAAGTGGGAGGATCACTTAAACCCTTGAAGCTCAGCTACAGATGTAAAAAAGTCTTATTCCTCCACTAGGCAACATAGCAAGAACTTTTTTCTACACAAAAATAAAAAAATTAGCCAGTGGCGCATGCCTATATTCCCAGCTGCTCAGGAGACTGAGGCGAAAGTGTTGCTTGAGCCCAGGAGGTCGGGCTGCAGTGAGCTGTGATCATGCCACTGCACTCCAGCCTGAGTGACAGAGTGAGACTTCGACTAAAAAAAAACAAAACAAAACTATAGCACTGTTCTTCCTTGGTCTAGCTAGATATTTGGCTGTTTAGGGTTGTAGTCATGGGAACCTAAGAGACACTCTCCCTGGAGAGAGGACCATAACTTGCTGATGGTGAGGACCAAGGTGGTGGTAATGACAGCCATGGTGCAGATATCATGAGACGACCAGCTCATGGCAAGAGGTAATAAGCTACAAGAGGTTTATGGAATACATATGCAGTCACTCCATGTTATAGGCTGAACTGTGTCCCCCAAAATTCATCTGTTGAAACCCTAACCTCTAATGTGACTGTCTTTGGAGACAGGCCTTCTAAGTAAGTAATTGTTAAGTAAAGTCATAAGAGTAGGGCCCTTGTGATGGGTTTAGTGGCCTTATAAGAAATGGGAGGCCGGGCTCAGTGACTCAACCTGTTATCCCAGTACTTTGGGAGGCCAAGGCGAGTGGATTGCCTGAGCCTGCAGGTTCGAAACCAGTCCAGGCAACTTGGTGAGACCTCATCTCTACAATATATATATTTTTAAAAAATTAGCTGGGCATGGTAGTGCACGCCTGTAGTTCCGGCCCCTTGGAAGACTGAGGTGGAAGGATTGCCGGAGCCCAGCAGGTTGATGCTGGGGTGGTCGTGAGTGTGCCACGGCACTCCAGCTTGGGGGACAGAGTGAGACTCCAACTCAAAAACAAAGAAATGGGAGCGCTTACTCTTTCTCCCTCCCTCCCTCCGTCTCTTCCTCCCTCTGCCACTGGAGGATACAGAGAGAAGGCAGCCACTTGTAAGCCAGGAAGAGAGCTCCTACCAGGGATGTAAGTTGCTGATGCCTTGATCTTGGGCTGCTGGCCTCCAGAAGAGTGAGAAATCAATGTTTGTTGTTTTAAGCCACTGCATCTGCTGTATTTTGTTATGGCAGCCTGAGCAACTCATACACCCGGGGTCACTTATCTACTTATCCATTCACTTATTGACTCATTGAAGAAACTCAACAACTCTCTGTTGAGTGCTTTATGTACCAGGCACTGTTCTTAGAGCTTGGGATGTATCAGTGACAAAAAGAAAAATATTCCTGCTGTCATGAGCTTCTTTGTAGTGACAGACAGTAAACAATACACATCAGAAGTAACTAAACCCATGCCAATGACACTATACCTTTTCTTTTTTTTTTCTTTTGAGTTAGAGTTTCACTCTGTAGCCCAGACTGGAGTGCCGGCCACCGCAGCCTGCACTTGCTGGGCTCCGGCGATTCTTCCGCCTCAGCCTTCCAGGTAGCTGGAACTACAGGCACGCGCTACCACGCCCGGCTAGTTTTTGATTTATTGTAGAGACAAGGTCTCGCCAAGTTGCCTAGGCGGGTCTCGAACCCGTGGGCTCAGGCAATCCACTCGCCTCGGCCTCCCAAAGTGCTGGGATTACAGGCTGAGCCACCGAGCCCAGCCGACACTATACCTTTTGTCATAATACGTTAATGGTACTTAAATGGCCTTTACACCCAAGACGGCCTCTGCGTCAACAGACCCTGTGAAGTCTATTAGGTTATTGGGACAGAAGTGAGGCCATCCTTCCTGCTGTTGAAATGTGAACACGGTGGCTGTCACTCAGCAATAATTTTAGACCATGGGTGGATGCCACAGGGTGGAAATGGGTTAACAGAAGAATTCCAGGTTCCTGAAGATTAAGGAGCCCCCATTCTAGCCCTGGACTGCTTGTCTTTGGACTCTGTTCACACTGTTTAAACGTTCTCATGCTCAGTTTTCTATCACTAGCAAATGAACCTAATCCTTATTGATATTGTGCTGACTCACCGGTACTATGGGCAAAGTAGGGGCACAGGCCTTTATTACTCTTTTCCCCCTAAGGCACTGAGAATATTGTTAGCCACAATCAAATCCACTCAGAAATAAAAATACAAACAGAAAAGCTTTTCATTTGGCATCAGAGATCCCAGCTCTGGAAGTCCATTGGCCATGTCTCTTCAGTGGGATTATTACTTCTTTTTTTTTTTTTGAGTTGGAGTCTCACTCCGTCGCCCAGGCTGGAGTGCAGTGGCACACTCATGGCCATCCCAGTGTAGACCTGCTGGGCTCTGGCGATCCTTCTGCCTCAGCCTTCCAAGCAACCAGAACTATAGGTGCGTGCTACTATGCCCAGCTAATTTTTGGTTTGTTGTAGAGATGAGGTCTTGCCAAGTTGCCCAGGCTGGTCTCGAACCCACGGGCTCAGGCAATCCACTTGCCTCAGCCTCCCAAAGTGCTGGGATGACAGGCTGAGTCACCGAGCCCGGCCAGGGTTATCGCTTCTTACCCCTTCCCAGCAGGGCTGGGGCCAGCTCTTCTCCTTCTTCCAAAGGCACCCCTTCTTCTGCGACTGCCTGGCCTGCCTCCCAAGTTTTTCACATCCTGAGAGTCTCTGAGAGCCATTCCTGTCCACGACAAGGAGGGCCTTTCGAAACAGTGCCAATTACACTGCATACTTAATATCCCAGTCTGAAGCACTTACTATTTTATTTTATTGTATTTTTTTGAGTCAGAGCCTCACTCTACTGCTCAGACTGGAAGGCAGCGGCATGATCACAGCTCACTGCAGCCTTGACCTCCTGGGCTCAGGCCATCCTTTCGCCTCAGCCTCCTGAGTAGCTGGGACTACGGGCACACGCCACCACACCTGGCGAATTTCTAGATTTTTTTTTTTGTAGAGACAAGGTCTTGCCATGTTGTCCAGGCCGCTCCTGGCCACCACAGCCTCGACCTGCTGGGATCAAGTGATCCTTCCGCTTCTGCCTTCCAAGTGCTGGAACTATAGGTGCACGCTACCATGCCTGGCTAATTTTTGATTTATTGTAGAGATGAGGTCTTGCCAAGTTGCCCGGGCTGGTCTCGAACCCGTGGGCTCAGGCAATACACTCACCTCAGCCTCCCAAAGGTGCGGTTTTATAGGCTGAGCCACTGAGCCCGGCTCACTACTGGTTTTATGAAATCGCAAAGATGCATCATTTCTGGGCACACAGAACAGGTTTTCTTTGAGATACATGAATCTTTTCATCTGTCTTGTTGGGCTTAGGTCTGATCTCCCTAAAGGCAAAACGAGTTCCCAGTGCCCGTCCACAGCATTCATGCTTTCAGAAGCTCCAGAAAGGCTTGCTTTGATGAAGAGCAATGGCACTAAAAGATGCTAATCTGACACCATCCACAACCTCACGGTTTCTTCAAGAACAGAGACTGAGGCCAGGCACCATGGCTCACGCCTGTAATCCAGCACTTTGGGAGGCCAAGGTGGGAGGATGACTTGAGCCTGGAGTTCAAGACCAGCCTGGACAACATAGTGAGACCTCGTCTCCACAAAAAGTAAAAAAAAAAAATCAGCTGGGTGTGGTGGTGTACGCCGGTAGTACCAGCTATTTGGGAGATGAGCCTAGGAGGTCGAAGCAGCAGTAAGCAGTGGCGGTGCCACTGCCCTCCAGCCTGGACAACAGTAAGACCTAGAAAGAAAAAAAAGAGAGAGAAAGAGAAAGAGGGAGGAAGGAAGGAAGGAAGAAAAGAAAGAAAGAAAGAAAGAGAAAGAAAGAAAAAGGAAAAGAACAGAGGCTGTCTATTTTTTTATGTTAAGAAGTTTATTTCAAGCCGGGCTCGGTGGCTCAGCCTGTAATCCCGCGCCTTTGGGAGGCTGAGGTGAGTGGATTGCCTGAGCCCCCGGGTTCGAGAC
>NW_007258462.1:75242-83615 GCF_000164805.1 Carlito syrichta | reverse complement strand
GGCGGCGAGACCTCATCTCTACAATAAATCAAAAAATTAGCCAGGCGTGGTAGCGTGTGCCTGTAATTCCAGCTACTCGGAAGGCTGAGGCGGAAGGATCGCCAGAGCCCAGGAGGTTGAGGCTGTGGTAACCGGGAGCATGCCCCTGCCCTCCAGCCTGGGCGACCGAGTGAGACTCCAATTCAAAAAAAAAAAAAGAAGTTTATTTCAGTAACTTTGTAAGGCAACAATTAGTCCTGAGCATCAGCAAACCAGCGAAAAGAAATGGACAGACACAGCCATTCTTCCTCCAGCTTTGTGAGTCAGCAGGCTGGCTTGAGGCCCACTCAGTGGTGACATCCTAAAGGAATCCTACCATACTTGAGGCTGTCTATTTTAGCGTGACTTTATTCTCTCAGGAAATTCTTGCCCAGGAAAATGACATTGCAAATAACTTTAGGGTTGATGTCAGGAACTTCCTGGAAACCCACGTATCGGAACTGTGGACTCAACGAGCTCTTATCAGGGTGGATCGCTCCCTTTTCCGAAAAACTGATTTGATCAACCGGGTTTATCAATGATGGTTTGGTTTGTTCCTTAAGGCTCTTTCTTTCTTTTTTTTTTTTTTTTTGAGTTAGAGTCTCACTCTGACGCCCAGACTGGAGTGCAGTGGCCGCTCCCGGCCACCGCAGCCTCGACCTGCTGGGCTCCGGCGATCCTTCCACCTCAACCTTCCGAGTAGCCGGAATTACAGGCACGCGCTACCACGCCCGGCTAGTTTTTTGATTTATTGTAGAGATGAGGTCTCGCCAAGTTGCCCAGGCGTGTCTCGAACCCGCGGGCTCAGCAATCCACTCACCTCGGCCTCCCAAAGCGCTGGGATTACAGGCTGAACCACCGAGCCTGGCCTTAAGGCTCTTTCAAAACTGCCATCTCCACTTGGTGCCTATTAAATGACAAATCTTGTCCAAGCTCTATCAGGTCCTATGCCTGCATGGCAGGACCTGACTTAAACCTTAGCCTTGACCTCCACCTTCCGAGGCACTGCTATGACCATGTTGGTAGCCACCGCGGTCTCGCTTGATGCACAAGTTGGTGGTCTTTCAACCTGTCGAAGGTGTTGCTCAGCTCCCAACAATGTCTACATCAAAACCGAATCCTGGATTGATAAGGAGTAACAGCAGGTGTCAAGAGGTGGTGTGCTTGGTATTGTGCAAAGCAGTTGATGTACATACATTCATTTAAGATTTTAGGCCAGGCGTGGTGGCTCATGCTTGTAATCTCAGCACTTTGGGAGGTCGAGGCAGGAGGACCACTTGAGGCTAGGAGTTCAAGACCAGCCTGGGCAATATAGAGACTCCCAACTGAAAAATAAAAAATAAAAAAGATTTTGCGACCGGGCTCGGTGGCTCAGCCTGTAATCCCAGCACTTTGGGAGTCCGAGGCGAGTGGATTGCCTGAGCCTGCGGGTTCGAGACCCACCTGGGCAACTTGGCGAGACTGCGACTCTATAGTAAATCATTTTCTTTTAGTCCTTTTGGGTTTTGGTTTTTACAATGGAATCATTGATATGTCTAAGTATTTTTTGATGTGAGGCATTCTATAACATCTCAAGAGAGACAAACTCCAAATGTATTAAAGAAATATCCGCCTCAATCCCTTTTCTAGAAACTTATTCTCAACGAATATATATATTTTTAAACGAAAAGCTATGTGCTTAAAGACTTTGTTCAGAACCTTTAAAAAAATTTATTATTTTCCTAGGTTTTCCTTTGTATTATTCTATTGATATATACTATTTTACGTACTTATGAGGTACGTGTGAGTATTTTGTTCGATGTATAGAATGTGTAAAAATCAAGTCAAGGTATTTGGGGTATCCATCACCTTGAGTATTTATTATTCCTGTGTTGGAGACAAGTCTTTTTTCCCAGCCACTTTGAAACACATGATCTTGTTGCTAACTGTAGTCACTCTAGTCTGCTATTGGACATTAGAACTTATGCCTTCGATCCAACTGTAAGTTTGTACCCTACACCAGCCTCTCTTCATTTCTGTCTCTCCCACCTTTTCCCACCTCTGCTATCCATCATGATATTCTCTCTTTCCATGATATCAAGTTTTTTTAGCTCCTACATATGAGTGAGATCATTCCATATTTGTGTTTTGTGCCTGAGGTATTTCACTTAACATGATCACCTCCAGTTCCAGCCCTGTTGCTACAAATGACATGATTTTATTCTTTTTTATGGTTGAATAGTATTCCATTGTGTGTGTGTGTGTGTGTGTGTGTGTGTGTGTGTGTGTGTGTGTGTGTAATATTTTCTTTTCACATTCATCTACTGATGGACACTTAGGTTGATTCCATATCTTTGCCATTGTTGGTAATATTGTTAATATTGCTGTGCTATGATAAACATTTAAGTGCAGGTTTCCCTTTGATATACTGATTTTTTTTGGGGGGGGGGATAAATACCCAGTAGTGTGATTACTGGATAGAATGATAGTTCTATATTTAGTTTTTTTGAGATCTATGCTGTTTTCCATAGTGGCTGTCCTAATTTGCATTCCTACCAACAGTGTATAAGAGTTCCCTTTTCTCTGTATCCTCACAAGCATCTGTCATTTTTTTTTGTCTTTCTAATAATAGAAAGACACCCCATTCTGATTGGGGTGAGACAATATCTTGGTGGGACTTTAATTTGCATTTCTTAGATAAACAGTGATGTTGAGCATTTTTTATTTGCCTATCAGACATTTGTGTGTCCTCTTCTTAGAATGATCTATTTTTGCCCTTTGCCCACTGTAAAAAGATTTTTTTTAAAGAGATGGGGTCTCTCTTTGTCTCCCAGACTGGAGTCCAGTGGTGCAATCATAGCTCACGGTAGCCTTGGACTCCAGGGATCTGGTGATCCGCCCACCTCAGCGTCCTGAGTGGGACTACAGGTGCATGCCACCATGACTGACAAATTTTTTTAAAAACTGTTAGATATGAGGTCTTGCTCTGTTGCCCAGCCTGGTCTCAAACTCCTGACTCAATCTATTTTCCCACCTCAGCCACCTGAGTGGCTGGTATTACAAATGTGAGCCATTGTGCTCGGGTCCTGCCTACGTTTTTTTTTTTTTTTTTTTTTTTTAGTTGGAGTCTCACTCCGTCGCCCAGACTAGAGAGTGCAGTGGCCGCTCCCGGCCACCGCAGCCTCGACCCGCTGGGCTCCGGCGATCCTTCCGCCTCAGCCTTATGAGTAGCCGGAATTACAGGCACGTGCTACCACGCCCGGCTGATTTTTTGATTTATTGTAGAGATGAGGTCTCACCTGCCCAGGCGGGTCTCGAACCCGCGGGCTCAGGCAATCCACTCACCTCAGCCTCCCAAAGGCGCGATTACAGGCTGAGCCACCGAGCCCGGCTTCTGCCTACTTTTTAATGGGATTATTTGCTTTTTAATGTTGAGTTATTTGAGTCTCTTGTATATTCTGGATAATTAGTCCCTTGTCAGATGAATAGTTTGCAAACATTTTCTCCCATTCAACAGATTGTCTCTTCACTCTGTTGATTGTTTTCTTTGTTGTGCAGAAGGATTTTTAGTTTAATATAGCCCCATTTGTCTATTTTTGTTTAAGTTGTCTGTGCTTTTGTGGTCTTAGCCATACAATCTTTCACTAGATCAATGTCCTGAAGTGTTTTCCTTAAGTTTTCTTCTAGACGTTCACTACTTTCAGGACAAGTCGGCAATCCATTCTGAATTGGTTTTTGTATACAGTAAGCAATAGAGGTCCAGTTTCATTCTTGTGCATATGGATTTCCAGTTTTCCCTGCACCGTTTATTGAAGAGGGTGTCCCTTCCTTAATGTACGCTCACAGGGCATTTGTAAAAAAAAATCAGGCCGGGCTCGGTGACTCAGCCTGTAATCCCAGCACTTTGGGAGGCTGAGGCAAGTGGATTGCTTCAGCCTGCAGGTTCGAGATCAGCAACCTGGTGAGACCTCGTCTCTACAATAAATAGAAAACTAGCCAAGTGTGATAGCGCACGCCTGTAGTTCCAGCTGCTTGGAAGGCTGAGGCAGAAGGATTGCTGGAGCCCAGCAGGTGGAAGCTGTTGTGGTCATGGGTGTGCCACTGCACTCCAGCCTGGGTGAAGGAGTGAGGTTCCAGTTCAAAAAAAAAAAAAAAAAGATCAGTTGGCTATAAATATGTGGATTAATCATTGAATTCTCTATTCTGTTCTATTTGTTTATATGTCTATTTTTATACCAGTACCATGCTGTTTAGTTACTACAGCCTTGTAATATATTTTGAAGTCAGGTAGTGTGATGTCCTTTTTTTTTTTTCTTCAGGATTGCTTTGGCTATTCTGGCTCTTTCTTGGTTTCATACAAATTTTAGGATTGCTTTCTATTTTTGTGAAAAACAACATTTGTATTTTGATAGGGATTGCATTGAATTTATAGATTGCTTTGGCCAGTGTGGTTATTTTTTTATTATGATTATTTTTGAGTAGGAGTCTCACTCTGTCACCCAGGCTGGAGTGCAGAGGCACTTCACAGCCACTACAGCCTCAACTTGCTGAACTCAGATGATCCTTCCACCTCAGCCAAGAAGCTGGAACTACAGGCGCACACCAGCATGCCCGGCTAATTTCTTGAGAGACAAGGTCTCACCAAGTTGTCCAGGCTGGTCTCGAACCCTTGGGCTCAGGCAGTCTTCTTGCCTCTGCCTCCCAAAGTGCTGGGATTACAGGCGTGAGCTGCTGTGCCCAGCCAGTGTGGTCATTTTAATTATATTAAATCTTGTGATTCATGAGCATATCTTTCCATTTGTTTGTGTCATCTACGATATCTTTCCTCAGTGTTCTTTAGTTTTCCTTGTAGAGATGTTTCATCTCCTTTGTGAAATTTATTCCCAGGTATTTTTTTGTAGCCATTGTAAATGGTTCCTGATTTCTTTTTTTGGCTATTTCATTATTGGTGTGTAGAAATGCTACTGATTTTTGTGTACTGAGTTTGTATCTGTAGCTTTACTAAATTTGCTTATTAATTCTAAGAGTTTTTTGGTGGAGTCTTTGGTTTTTCTAAATATAAGATCATGTTATTTGCAAAGAGGGACAATTTGACTTCCACTTTTCTTTTCTTTCTTTCTTTTTTTTTTTCTTTGAGTTGGAGTCTCACTCTGTCACCCAGACTGGAGTGCAGTGGCCGCTCCCGGTCACTGCAGCCTCGACCCACTGGGCTCTGGCGATCCTTCCGCCTCAGCCTTTCAAGTAGCTGGAACTACAGGCGCGTGCTACTACACCCGGCTGATGTTTTATTTATTGTAGAGATGAGGTCTCACCAAGTTACCCAGCCTGGTCTCAAACCCCAGGGAGAGGACTCAGGCAGTCCTCTCACCTCGGCCTCCCAAAGTGCTGCGATTACAGATTTGAGCCACCACGCCCAGTCTATTTGTTTATCTTATATATGGGATCTCACTCTGTTGCTCAGGCTGGAGTGCAGTGATATGATCATTTGTTCTTTATTCTGTTGATATAATGGACCATGTTTATTGATGTGTGTATGTTGAACCATTCTTACATCCTGGGAAGAAATACCACTTGATCATAGTTTATTATCTCTTTGATGTGCTGTTGAATTCAGTTTGTGAGTATTTTGTTGAGGATTTTTGCATCTATGTTTAATAGGAATATTGGTCTGTAGTTTTCTTTTTTTGTTGCATCTTTGTCTGGCTTTGACATCAGAGTAATGCTTGCCTTGTAGAATAAGCTGGAGAGAATTTCCTCTTCTTCAATTTTTTGGAATTGTTTGGTATTAGTTCTTCTTTATACATTTGGTAGAATTCAGCAGTGAATTCATCCGGCCCTTGGTTTTTCCTTGTTGGGTGACTTTATTAATGATTCAGTCTCACTGTTCACTATGGACTTATTAGTCTTAGGTTTTCTATTTCTTTCTGATTAAGTCTTGATAGGTTATATGTGTCCAGGAATTTATCCATTTCCTCTAGATTTTCCAGTTTGTTAGTATGTAGTTGTTCATAAAAGTCTCTGATGATACTCTAATGGTGGATACTTGTTTTCTGCTCTCTTACTTCTCAGTGACCGGACTGTGCAAATTAAATGGACAAAAGACATTAATAAGATAAAAAGACATTCACATTTAATTGAAGTTTTAAATGCTTTGTGCATGGTGGCTACACAGAAAAAAAGTGAAACCCAGGAGCTTATATACCATTTTAACAAAGGGCAATAAATTGTGGGGTAGTGACTAGACAAAGAAAAAAGTGGAGTTTAGGCTTTTAGGGCAGTAAATTATCAGAAGGTAAATATATGGGGGGAACTAATGGAAGATAAACTTTATTTTAGTAAAGATTCCTTGTGCACACTCATCTCAGTGCCAACCTTTCATCCTGCTCATGGCCATAAAACTCCCCTGGAGAAAGAGGGAATTGATGGCAACACTCACATCTCAGAAGTTTCTGCTTTTAGTCAGATAAGAAGGCTTCTTTCTGCATCTATTACTTCTCAGTAACCTTCAGCTCAAAATAATCCATATGCCAAACTGGCATGCATATTTTGGGGTGGCGTATTCTGGTCCCCTTTACCACTATGTACTTTGCACATACAAGGCCCGGGGGTGGGGTCCTGAGTGCAGCAGGCCTGGCCAAGACCAGACACTCTCCTAGCATTTCGTGGCTGGGACCAAGCTTACAAATACTAAGACTCTGGAATGGTAGAAATGGAATCTACAAATGGAACAGACACTAGGGGCCTGCCCAGGAGATCAGAGCTGGGACTAGGAAAGCCGCTGAAGAACAGATAAGTAGCGATGGTACTGGATTGGCTGCCTTTATGGATGTAGCACACACTATGTCAAGGAACATGTAGACACAGTGTCCACTGAGAGCTCCCAGGCTTTGGGACTTAAGGGGCAATGAAGTTTGAAGAACTAAAGAAGGTAGACTTTTTTTTTTTTTTTTTGAGTTGGAGTCTCACTCTGTCGCCCAGACTGGAGTGCCGTGGCCGCTCCTGGTCACCGCAACCTCGACCTGCTGGGCTCCGGCGATCCTTCCACCTCAGCCTTCCGAGTAGCTGGAACTACAGGTGCGTGCTACCACGCCCGGCTAATTTTTTATTTATTTTAACGATGAGGTCTCGCCAAGTTGCCCAGGTGGTTCTCGAACCCGTGGGCTCAGGCAATCCACTCACCTCAGCCTCCTCAAGCGAGGGATTACAGGCTGAGCCACCGAACCTGGCTGAAGGTAGACAACTTTTACCCAATACAGTTATTGTGCCGTAGTGGTGTTGGGGAAATAATTAAAAATGATATTACAGCCTGACTGAGTTCTTATATCCTCTGCCCAGAAAAACTGAGTCTATTTGGATGCAGCTTTTACAGTAGAGAAAGAGCATAATATCACAAAACTGCTGAGTGAGAAGGATGGGAGATATTTATAAAATCTGCTTCCCTGAGAATTTAGAGGCTAGGGTTTTAAAGGCAATTTGAAAGGCAGGGACTACTGATTGGTTGGAGTTGGTATCGTGGGGGTTGTTGAAACTGTCTTCATATCACTGAGCCAGTGTCTGGGAGAGGGTGGGTGTCCCAGGACTTCCAGGACAGCTTCTTGGTATGTGTTCTAGGTCTTGACCCATCAGAGTACAAAATCTCAAAAACATCTCAAGCATCATTCTTAGGTTTCACAGTAGATGCCATTGATAAAGCAAATCCCATGACTGCTGGCTATTGACCCCTGGGCAGTGAGCCCTTATAGAGGTAGATTAGAAGGAGGGTATGTGAGGTCTAGGGTCCCTGGAGATTAGAGCTGTTTGTGCCCTTCAGCCCATAAAACTTCAGGATGCTATCTAGGAGCTCTGCACTGTCTCAGGCCCATTGTTTAAGGGAAACGAAATATCAGCCTTGTGGGTAGCTTCCCCTGGCCCTAGGGATCAGGACATAAAGATAATCAATTGCCAGTTATTACAGTGAAAGTAAATTTAGAAACAACAGATTTGGGCTGGACTGTGGCTCAGCCTGTAATCCCAGTACTCTGGGAGGCTGAGGCGAGTGGATTACCTTAGCCCGAAGGTTCGAGACCAGCCCTGGAACTTGGCCAGACCTGTCTCTACAATAAACAAAACAAAACAAAAATAGCTGGGCAGGGTAGAGCTCACCTGTAGTTCCGGCTCCTTGGAAGGCTGAGGCAGAAGGATCGCTGGAGCCCAACAGATCGACGCTGGGGTAGCCGTGAGCGTGCCATTGCACTCCAGCCTGGGCAACAGAGTGAGACGCCAACTGAAAAACCAAAAAAGAAAGAAAGAAAGAAAGAAAGAACAACAGATTAGTTAATTTTTTTTTTTTTTGAGTTGGAGTCTCACTCTGTCGCCAAGACTGGAGTGCAGTGGCCG